>NC_056728.1:1844186655-1844446655 GCF_019279795.1 Protopterus annectens
ACAACTATAGGATAGTTTACCATCAAATATTAGAAACAGCCCTTTAACAAAGGAAATTAGGACAAAACAATGGTATAGCATCTAAGTCCAAGGAAGTCATTGTTCCACTGTATTCGGCATTCATCAGACCTACCACTGAGTACAGTTTTGTCTTTGGTATGTACCTAACCAGGCATATCCAACAACTGGAACATCCACAGAGGTTCCTCACTAAAAGAATACATGGCATAAGTCCAGTGTCCTATGCAGACTGTCTCAAGGCCCTATCCCAGTATTCTGGCTCCTACGGGCTTTTGACAGGAGATCTATGCCTGGCATACATGGCACTTTCAGACCCCACTCTGATGGACCTCTTGAATATCCACAAAACAACCAGCACAAGAATTACCCATTATAAAGACTTAAACCTTATCTGTGATATAAATAGGACCTGCTGGAGAGATAGGTATGTATCCCAGAGACCACCGCGTCTATGGAACAGGCTCCCCATCCATGTGAAGCAGATTTCCTCCCTAACCCAATTCAAGTGCAACTTGGATGATTGAATGGGAAACCGGAAATTAATCCTTGATTTGCCACCTATGTCTCTAATGGACATAAGTAACCTGTAAATGGTTTATCTCCCAGGCCTGTGTTTACCCTTAATAAGGGTATCAAAACTTGTCAGAGATTTGGGATGCATGGCTAGGCTTAAAAAGGCCCTTGTGGTTGTTAGCTTAGTAAATTATGAACCTATGAAAACTCCTAGCATATCTAAAAGAAGACCTGCATGCCATTGTTTCCAACACACCCTATCACCTAATCCCCAAACTCAAACTAAATTAACTGACTTGTTATGGTTTAGTTAACACAGTTCCCTTATACCAGGACTCTTATCAGATTACCTAAAACTGAACAGTCCATGAGCAGGTATATTTTAAAAGATTTTTCCTCCTCTGTTTCAGACTCATACCCTCTCTTACATACATATTTTGCTATTTGACATAGTATTTCCAATTAATGTTAACCAGTAAATATGTATGTGCCTATTTCAACTACTTTACCTACTTATTAAAAATGATAGTACCTATTTGCCTACATATATAAATATATATAGTTTGGGGGGAGGTGAACGAATGCTAGTTATGCACACACTAACACTTACTTACCACAGTTACTTGCAAATACTAATACTTTTAACAGTTTTTATACTTTAATCATATTTAAATTACTGCCTAAAGCTCTACAGTTCAGCTAAACTCCTAAAAATCCACTTTAATAAGCAGCACTAACACCTTCACCAGTGCATGTACCAGTGTTATCATCACTCTACAATTGAAATGCATACAATATGTAATCACAATGTCTCTTATTGTAATTTTTCCTAGCTTATTGTTTTGATAGTATTATTCAGGGAGTAAACATGTAATGCTTCTCATTCAGAATAAATCCCTTAACGCACACTACCATATATCTGTGTTATGCACATGTATTACTATGAGCTGAATTTAGAAAAATAACTGCTGCATAAAGGCCAGATAGTACAGTCAAAGTACAGCAACATGTTCCAGTGCTGATTAAGAATGCAGTCGGAGTGATACTGCTTGATGGAGTTAGAATAAGTAGGCAATTTGCTGATGAAAACTCAACAAATCTCATAATGACAGAGCTGCAGAAGTCATGTGACCTCATGAGCCCAATAGTGTCCATGAAGTGTGCCTGTAGCAATGCACATTCACATGCATAGAGGTATGCTGCAACAAGCATAGCTGATAGCTCAGGTAATGGTTATAGAATAAAACCTGTACTGATTTTATTTTATTAAAAGAAAATATGTATATAGGACAGGGTGAAAGTGGGAACATTAAGCAGAGAAAAACATAGAAGGACAAGAGGAAAAAATGGTGGTGGGATAGTTAGGGCTTATTTTTTTTAGAATAGGTGCTTTTTTATATTTTCCAGAAAGGTTGAGGAGGAGGTAGGAAGGAGAAGGTGTAAGGAGGCAACAGAATACAGATGGTAGTATGGACAGTCAAACAAACACAAACGACTGACAAAGACCAACAGGAGAGGTGCTGACACAAATGGGGGGGTTAGTAACACAAAGGACAGAAAAAGAAAGACAGAGGGAGGACTTTTGAGAATGTTATGCACTGGACAATGAACTGAAAAAGGAATTGACACACAAAAGAGGGGACAGGGTCAGATTCCAGCTGACTGTCACTCTGCACAGTGCCACACCAAATCTGAAGTCGGTGCCCACCCTCATAGCTGTATCCCCTATAGATTGCTGGTCACAGCCAAGCATTTGTATAACTGCGCCAGTCACACAAGGAAGCACTTCAGACTCCTAGTGTATGTTTCCTGCTGCCAGTTGACCAAGGTCATCATCAGGCCTTCCAATTCCTGCTGGTTGACATACCAGAGCACAACAGTGGTGTCCCCAATGGGAAGTCAACACCCACCAATGGAGATAGATTATTAGAGGGCACCAAGGAATGCTCCAGTTCATCCACTGCTGGATGACGTACATAATCATGCAGAGAGGCTGACTTGGAGACCACTGAAGATCCAGTAGGTGACAGCAAGGCAGGTGCATGGGATGGCCATTGTCATACTACATCCACTACTGTAGCTAACACTGCATAAAACATGAATATAAATGGAGAGAATCAAAACAACAAAAGACAAATTAAAAAAAAAAGCAAGACAGAGAGCGAGAGAGAAACTTAAAACAAATGCACTTGTCAGTAATGCGCACTGCAATGGATGGCTATACAGTGACTGTAGGAGTAAAATGCTACTAAGTATGCAATGGCAAACAAAAACAACATAGAGGCCAGGAAAAAATCTTCAACAGAAGTATGTGTGTTACAAGAATTGATTAAATGCAATCTAACTAGTCCCCCATGCATAATGGAATGGGAACACTGTATGAGTTGCAAACAGTGAAACAACAAGAGGCAATGAAGCTGTGATGAACAATTCCATGAGCCTGAAGTGACCAGCCCCTATCAGCTTACTACTGGATGGTGGACATGGCCTACTAGTGGGTGTTCTGCATGGCACAATGGAGACCATGTCAGGTAGGCAATACCACATATGTCCAATCATAAATAAATGAAGCTCCAAAACCTGGGGGTAATAAAATACCATAACATGGAGTGGCCGCATGAAGTTTTACCTGACAGCCTGTCAGATGAATGCCCATGGTCTGCTAGGTTTAACTGACAGAGACAGGGAAGCTGGAATGGCCAGTGTAAGGGTACAGCAAGGCAGATTGACCATGCACCATGTAGTAACAACAGCACTATACTCATGGACATGACATTTGAAGACAATCATTTAAGTCCAAAGCAGGTGGTGACATCCTGGGTGATGGTGGTGGTGGTGGCACACCCACTGTCAGCACAATCTGTATCATCATCCCACCAGTGAGAATTCCTGGTGATAGGATGGGCAGTATAATAGTTCAGCTTGCACTGACAAGTTGTGCAACACATAATGCAAAGTGGTTAAAGTAATTAGCAGTAATGCAAACATCAACACTCAAGTAGGTGTCTAACAAAAGCTCAACTATAATATCAATCACTGGACAGTTTTTCATGCAGGGTTTAGTAGATCATCTACTCATCCTCTGTTTTACCAAATGCTTATAAATACACAACAGAAATGTGTCCGTGAATACCTAGATCTGCTTATTAGTAGAAATGAAATGCCTACCACTGTCCAAACAACCACCGGTCACTACTACTTATTGCAGAACTCTGGCTCCCCCCTCTCTAACCTCCTCTTTCCATTGGCTACGAAGGTCCCAATGGTGCCATTTTATGTTGTTGTACAGATACTGGCACTGCTTATCAGAAGAAATGATGTCTGTAGCATCACTCAGCATCCTAGCAATACAGAGCCTGGCATCCACTTTGGACTGGGGGCCTTCCGAGAAGTACCCCCAGAAGGTGCTTCTCATGCTCACTATGTAGGAAGTACAAAAAGATTTTAGCTTCTTTCCTGCACCACCTGGAAGCTTGACCAATTTCAGTTCCTTCAGAAACCACAAACATTTCACAAGTTGTTATTCAGAAGAAAAATGGTAGCAGAAGCACATCAGTGAATGTTGCTGGTGTCATGTGACATATATCAACAAGCAGCAGGGTAATGCAATAAAGCCCAGTGCCACTATATAGTTGCTGTTTACCAACCATTGTACTACTGTAATGGCAGAAAATGTGCTGGCCTAAAGGTATCAGTCCCATACACACCATGTTGGTGTCCTTGATTGTGGCATGGCATTCATAGGACTATGAGGCTGATTAAGAATCTACAGCTCTGTAGAGGTCATGGACTTTCCTGCACATGTGCAAACCTCTTTGTAGTCTTCACTGTGTGCGTCCAGGCAGGCACAAGTTTCATTGTGCAGTCTAAGGCTGAAATGCCTTGTGTTGAATCTGTGATTCAGACACATTTACTCTAAATTGTCTAATTAGCATAGTTCCTGTGCTATCAGCCTCAAAATTGCTCATCATTCTACTGAATCATTTAGCAGCACTGAGTACAGCACAACTGTGATATTTCTATTGGTCTACAGGGGAAAGGACCAATATACAGCTGCTGTGTTAAGTGCATACATGCCATTGTCAAGTGGGAAGAGTGATAGGATATCTGCAGTCATTTTTTGTTTCAGGAAAGGGGGATGCTCAGCAACTACTTGCTGACATGGGTTGAGAGCAGATAGAGATTTAGATAGATCTATGCAGTAAATAAGTATACTGGTCTACATGTTGCAGGAATATAGAACAGCTGCTGAGGTAAGGGCACACAGGTCACAAGCAGGAGAGAGAATAACTGGATAACTGTAAGACTTTTTAATTTCTTCTCTTTGGTCAGCTGCTTCATAGCAACTTTCTGACAGGGGGGTGGGATCACAGGCATGGTTGCAGTGATTGAGGACAGAGGACAGGGCTCAGGCATAGGCATCAGTAGCCAACTAATGCATTGGCTCTGGGTCAGTATGAGGTGCTCTATGTCTCCCAGTATATGTGTCAAACACAGATGATTCCACTCATCATCTGTATTTATGGATCAGATATGAAATATTATGGACAAATGAGGTGAAGATGATACACTGGATAACCAATAGTGGGCAGGAGTGAATACATGGAGCTCACAATGGCTGTGCATTCTTGCACACAGATAACTGTGGGCTGCTGACATAGTGCTTATCACAGTGCAGTCCATCTCCATGCTACCTAACTGAATCACTATGGGGAACTGTCCTGTGAGGTAGAAGTATGTTATGTATGGTACCTTATGGTGGTGCAGCATTCATATTGGTATGTGGCCATCACAGATGGCACTGGGCGGATGTTGTGCCCTCACATCAATCATAGCTGATTTTCTGGTTGATAGATGATGCCTAAAGAGATGAAGCACTTGGATACATTCTAACAGGCAGAGACTAATCTGTTAGTGCATGCTTTCCATGGCAACAGATGGCATAAACTAGACATAGGTAAAATTAGTTGGGCCTTCTGTGACCATGTGTGGTTTGAACTGATAGCAGATGTGAACACAGTTGATTGTCACAACAGGGAATGCCATTATATCCATCACAGAGTCAATGACATGATCCTGCAAACCCACAAAAGAGTCACACACCATTGCAGAGGACACGATGGCCATGGGCAGGGGTCCATCATCACAGACAACCATCACTGTCACAGAGGAGATCCTGCTGTCTCTGTCGGGGGGAGAGTGAAAAGATGCTGATACCTGGCAGAGGATAGTATATGGGTCCTGACCTGAATGCACTGCCCTATGTCTCTGCCTGGGATGTACCAGGCTGGTATTTCCTTATGTCTCTAACACCATTTAGTGGCTGGGCCATGAGTTCAGGGATGTTCAGCACTGCCATATTTTTTACAGGTGTATCTAGGATGCAGGCATACCATGCAAGGTATGTTGCATAGTTATCTATATCATTAATGCACCACAGGGAAGTAAAATTGTCACATATATTTTCTATCTATCTTCTTTTGCAAATGCAATGGTTATTGTGTCATCTGCTGTGGAATAAGGCAGACCTGCTGTTAGTGCTGCAGCTGACACTGATGATGATGGCAGCCTTACAGTAGCACAGTCTGAGGGTACAATGCCACAGCTGGACATGCTGATTGTGCAGGACACAATATCAACCACATCCAGTGACACAGCTCTATTAACTGTGCAGCCCCCCTCCCATCTCTCCAGAGCCCATACCTAACACCCCTACTAAGGGAGCACTCATGCCCTCTGCCAATTCACCTGCATGTTTGCATTTTGTCTTATATAATCCCCTGTTCTAGCTGTCTGCATTCTATGATGCTGTGCAGGTCTTTGGAGCATACTGCAGCATGTAATCACAGGAATATAGGCAGTGAGAGTAGCCTTCATCACTATGAACATACAGTCAGTGATGTTATGGATCTGTGATAGTGCAGTGTTGTATAACATCTCAGCCATTGCATATTGGAGTCATGAGTCATGTCTCCAGGGCATATCCAGCATCAGTAATATGTTACTTACATTAATTCATCTATATTTTCTCAAAACCTTTTCCAGTCTGTTTAAAAGACCCCTTTTTATTGTGTTCCACAGAATAGATATGAATTCCTGTGTTGCTCAAATTAAACTTGGGAGCAATTCTAACAAAATATCCTTGGATATAAATGAAAATTTATCTTGGTATAGTTAAAAGCACTAAGTAAGCATTGTTAAATGTAATGTCAGTACAGACATCGAAGTCAAACATTTGAAGATTGAGATAACCAGATCTCTTCAGATAGGGCTATAATTATTGCTGAATTATATATCTTATATGTATTAAGTAGAGAAGAATATCCTATTTAAATATTTTGTATTTATTAGAACTATAAGCTAGAATATCGTATTTTGTTCCGTTTTCAATATGCATCTAATTTTACAGCACAGTATTGTCTTATAACCATGGATACTTTTTATTTTCTTTAAAAAATTAATTATTTTTCATGATATGGATCTGAGAAATACACCCATGACGTTTTGTGTAATTTCCAATCATCACCATAATTCCATTACAGGTTTTCTCCAGACATGTAATTGGAAGGTAAGACATTGTTCTAGACAAATGCCAAGGTATTTGAAGAATGTGGTAATTTCTATGGTGGTAGTGTTAACGTCTTTAATATTAAGGAAGCTGGATGCTTTGGCTTTTTTTTTTTGGTTAGTTCCAAATAGTATTGCTTTTGCTTTTGAGGGATGTATAATACGTTTCTGGCCTATTGAGAGTTTGGAGGTCATCTTGGAGCTACGTTTATATAACAGAGTGTGATCAGTATGACCTGTAGATGACCATGTCATCTGTATAAAGAATTGGAGGTAATTGAGGATGATCAGATGGGAGTTTGTTGACAAATATGGAAAAAAGCAGAGGGGCTAAGTTGGAACCCTAGGGGACTCCTTTCATAACAGGAGCTGTTTTACTGGTGGTGGTACCCACTTTCACCTTGAAGGATCTATTGGTGAAGAAATCTACAAACCAAGTTTTTGCATCATCACTAATGCACTAATCCATATTTCAGTTAGTTTATCAGATAGTAAGTTATGGCCAATTAGATTAAAGGCTTTTGTGAGGTCAATGAAGACAGATCCTGTCAGGTTGCATTTGTCCATAATAGATAGGGTGTACAGAGATGTTATGGTGCTGCGTTAAACCAGAATCCATGTTGTTTCCTGGATAGAGGATGGTATTAATGTAAATAAGGAGTAGTTTGGTTGTAGATATTTTTTTCTAGTATTTTACCTTAAATGGGAAATATTGAGATAGGACATATTGTGAAGCAGTAGTTGGCTTGGACAGTTTTAGAAAAGGAGTGAATATAGTTGTTTTCCATATCTGTGGCATAATCTTATTAGTGAAGCAAAGGTTGTGTATATGAGTGAGAGGGTGGTAGATGAAGTCCTTACAAAGGTGAATGAACCAAGGGGCTGGGTTATCTGAGCCCAGTGGAATATCTATTTGTATTTTATCTGTTTGTGTTTCTGTCTCTTTGGTTCTAATCTTTTTTAAGTGAACTAATGGAATTTAAAGGGGGGTGTGTCTGTGGGGTTGGTAGGTTTGTGTTGCTGTTGATGTGAGGCAGGTTGCTGAACCCATGGAGAAAGTTGGCATATGACATCATGTTTGCAGTTGTGTTAGAGGGGTTCAGTCTTTTGACTTTGGCTAGAAATTAGATTTGCTTGTTTAGGCAGTGCTTTTTTTTGTGTCTGCAGATGGATTGTTTGATTAGGTTATGTAGTGATTTATATTTGGATTACATGCCTTGCTGCTATAACTTTCCAGTTCCCACCATCACTATTGCAAAACCTTAAATAAGTTCATCTGGCTAGAATTGCCCAACTAACTGAAAGTATTCAACTCAAGATGGCTTACAGGCTGCTTCACTCCACCGTCAATCGTGACCTAGAATACTGATGCTGTATAGCCCAACATAACTTCTGTCAGTTGTTACCTAGGATACTGATACTATGGTGCTCACCCCTCTAAAACTGAAAGTGATCACCTGGACAGCCTTCCAGTGGATCGTGCTGCAACAGCTTTTATTATAACATTGACAGGACACTACTTTTCTTTACAAGTGAATGTAGGTACCTCTTTCATGGTGAACATGCTCCTAAACTTTTAAACTTATAAGCTACTTTGTACTTTAGTCTCCTAATTTGTCAATACTTGTATAGCATCCTAGTGCTCATTATGCCAGGAGCAACAGCTGCATATGACCCTCTCGTAGCCTACCCCTCACTCTTTCAGATTAGCAGACTTCCCTCCAGTTACTCCCTTCAATACTTCTTGTAGTTTGGCGACCCTGTTCCTCCAAAGTGTATTTGGGCCCAGGGCGCATAATTCCCTAACAAAGGGATACCTTCGCCCCTCTATCTTAATACCAGGCTTTTCCCTTTCCCTTGGACTTTCACAGACTAGTGCATGAAACTCTTATTTGACTTTCAAAAGCTAGTGCAAGTACTTTCTTTAATTTGTCTTTATTGCAAAGCCATCCTATACTATTTCTCCTCTATTCCTGACTTACCTGGTTAGTGTCTACACTGATACTGACTGCTGTTTCTACCTGCACTTCTTGCTGTATATCTACCCCCGCCTTGCTTATAGCTTGCAATTAGAGGATATACCCAGTAACAGAGATTTCTCCAAGTGCTAGCCCCCTCCCCCTATTTCCCAGTGTCAGTGGCAGCTGGTGACTTCAAATCCAAGGGGGGCTGCAGGAGACAGCTGAATGGGTGGGGTCAATGGGAAGGGGTGTGGCCAACCAGAAAGGGGAGGAGCTATGCTCAAAACCACAATAATTAACTAAATACGCTGCCCTGGATGCCAAACCGTCATTATGAGAGTCCAATCAAGACAAAATGAAGTGTAGAAGAATAAAAATATCTCAATGCATTGGCTGCATGACAGCTTACTTAATATCTAGATGGAAACAAAAAGGTTGTGAGGCATGAAAAAAAAAATTACTTTTTAAATACATTACTGGAATGCCAGTCAAAATCAAGTATAAGAAAAACAAGCAGCACTCAACTCAAACCACTTTTCCTTGCACTGCAGTTCTAATTATAATTTATATTCAGCTTTATTAAAGTATCAAGTAACACGCTGAAAGTAGAAATCTCTGTGATGCCCCCACTTGTAAAAATGTTTCTTATCCAAAAAAAAGACCTGCTGCCTGACAACTATCTATTTGTTTCATGGGGAAAACATGATCAAAATAAAAAATGAAAAGCAAACAAGAAACAAGCTCAAGATACATTGCTTAAAGGATTACTGTACAGGTTATGGACCACACGATTGGCATTCTGTTTAGTTTACTGGTAAAGCCTGCAGAGATGACTGAAAGTCTCCAACAAGTGTAATGATCTTCTTAAAATAATGTAATCTTGGCCTTTATTACAAATATTGTCATATGCATTTCAATACCCAAGGCTTATACATTATCTAGTTAAGTATTCTCTACATGGCAACAACAGAAAGGCTTTCAATGTTGGCAATTCTTTAACAGTATGCTTATTAAAGCTTACTTGCATCTTATGATATCAGACAAGCTTACCTGATGGTCATTAAAGCATTGCTACTTAAACACAGAGCAACAGGCACTTTGAATAATAAGCATAAATCAACAGTACAAAAATATGACAGAAACCAGACCATTCTGCAAAATCAAGGACAGATGAAAAGCCACTGTAGTACTTGCGTCTACCTTGGATAGGGGGGATACTCTGCACATTTACACTGCATAACTACTCATTGCCTTGCTTCGACACATCCAGAGTCACTACATGGGGGAGTGGGGTGCAACAAGTATGTCACAATTTGAAATGTCTCTGGCTGACTGTGATGACCCTGACACATTTGTCAAACCTCTCAACCTCAGAGCAAGAAATCTGGACAAAGCCATACACAGAAGTGGGACAAAGGCCCAAAAATAAGGCCAATTTTTAAATATTGCTCTTATAAACTTAGAAAGATAATAGAATAGGTCTTGCATTAGTATGAATTTTCTAAAGGGTATGAAATCTGAAACTCAAATGTCTGTCATTATTTTCTAACTTCAGTCTTTAATGATTTGTCACTAATTTGCCAAAAAAAAGGCAATTTTATGAAAAATGGACCAAAAATGTGATGCAAAAATATAAAATAGCCACACAATACAGCTGGGAACCTGTCAAAGAAGGGACACTTTAATATTAGTACTGCTAACTTGAGCAACTGACAAAATAAAAGAATCTACATGCATTTCTGAAATAAAAGTAATCTATAACTCTGATTATTACAGTTATTTCTTAATTGTAAACCCTTCATGTTTTCTTCCAAAATTGCTATTTTTGTGGAGGGATTATTAGGGGGAAGAGCAACATTTTGAGCCAAAATTGGGGACAGTTGAGAGGTTTGGCTATGCCTAATTCTATAAAGCAATTTATTTGCATGTATCTCTCAATCTGTTAATGCAATAAATCTGGACAAGGCCAAATATATTGGGGGAACATATAAACAGTACTAAAAATTGCTCTTGTATAAACTGAGACAGTTCATAGAACAACAGGTCTTACTTTAGCATGCATTTTTCTGAAGGTTATGAAGTCTGAAACTCAGTGTGTCATTCTTTAGTGACTTAATTCCTAAATGATTTGCCAGAAAACCACAAATTTTATGAGGAACAAACCAAAAATAAGAAGCAAAAATCTATTCATTCTTTGAAAATCTGGACAGTTGGGAGGTATAGTTCAGCTGGGGCTGTCTTTAAGTTTGCCGCTCTTGCCCCTCACAAAATCATGGTCGAATGGAGCCTACCCCCTGCAGCCATTCCAATGATCCATTACTTGGCTATTTCACCCCATTTGCCATAAACACTAATGTGCATACTGCTTTACTTCTACGATGATTTGGACTTCATTTGAAAGTTTTATTTTACATTTTACAGCACAAACACTAAGACATCTGCTAAACAAAGCAATGCAGTCTCACAATGAAAACAGACAGCATTAAAACTTCTCTGCCCTTGAAACTCACATTGATTGAAACAGCATTTAAACCCACATTCAAAGAAAATACCTTTTGCCAGTGGCAGATAAAGATTAATTCTGGGTTGTTTTCAAATCATAGGCCCATTTCATATGAAACATACATGTGCTCTTTGATACACCTTCCTATTGTTTTGAACATTTTTCCAGTAAACAATAAAACAAAATGCATGCACCAATAATGACAAAACTGCCCAATTCAGAACATTTTTCCAGTAAACAATGAAACAAAATGCATGCACCCATAATGACAAAACTGCCCAGTTCAGAACATTTCCATCATAAAAGTCTACTCAAACTTCTACAGTCCACCATTATCAGTAAATAGGCACAATTCTACAGTCCACCATTATCAGTAAATATGCACAATTCTACAGTCCACCATTATCAGTAAATATGCACAATCTCTGAAGAAGTAAAAGTCATCTAAATAATTCCACATTAATGAAATCTGTAACTAATGAAGAGGTTGCTGCTAGCAAACACCTTTATATTTCATGGTTTCATCAAAAAATAAAGTGTTTGTTGCCCCTGAGGAATAAATTGCCTATATTACATTAAAAAATGATAAGCTAGTAATATTGCAATAGGAAATGGATGGCAAACTGATAACAGGCTCATAGTTAGTATCTTAACTTTCTTAGTATGGCAGCATCCACTCCTTGTGGGAGTAGAACCCAGAGCCTTCTGCATCAAAAGCAAGTGTTGTGCTATTAATGCAAGCAAACTTAGCATTTGTTTGTTTGTATCTTTCGGCTTTTCCCGGTTAGGGGTCGCCACAGCGGAACTCCGGTCTGCTAATGATTGGTAGTTGATTTTTTACATACTGGCTTGCCAGGCCTGATGCACTACCTTCAACAAAGGTACACCCATTCACGCATGTCTCCATGCAGAAGACGCTCTAGCTGAGAATCAAACCAGACAGTGTCTTACTGTGAGGCGACAACGCTACTGCAGCACCACCACCGCTGGTATATACAAGCAAGCAAATTTAGCATAAGCAGCACTAAACTTCTCTTCCACTGCAGCTCTCATCTTCTTGTAAAATCTACTCAATACTCAACTGTATCTCAACTTCGCAGTACAAGAAATCTGGAAAAAGCCAAAATTTATTGGGGGGGGGTCAAAAGCCCAAAAACCAGGGACACATTAAACATTGCTTGTATAATCTTGGAAAGTTGCTAGAATAAAATGCTGTGTTACCACCATACATTTTACTGCCAAGGTCCCTGTGCAAAACAGTCAGAGCAACATACCACTACCCCAAATCAGCTGCTTTGTGAAAGAAAAATGCTGTTACCACCATACATTTTACTGCCAAGGTCCCTGTGCAAAACAGTCAGAGCAACATACCACTATGCCAAATCAGCTGCTTTGTGAAAGAAAAATGCTGTGTTACCACCATACATTTTACTGCCAAGGTCCCTGTGCAAAACAGTCAGAACAACATACCACTATGTCAAATCAGCTGCTTTGTGAAAGCGAGGAAGGCTGAAACTTAAATGGCTATCGTTTAATGAATTTAGTTCTCACCATAGCTGTCAACCTCTTAGCACAAAACACCTGGACAAACCCAGTAATGAGGGAGTACAGCCCTCAAACATATTCAGTGAATTCAGTTCTTGCCATAGCTGTCAACCTTAGCACAAAAAGCCTGGACAAAGCCAATAATGGGGGAATACAGTCCCAAAAATAGGGACAAATTTCAAATATTCATCTTATAAACTTAGAAATTTGCTAGAATAAAAGGTTGTGTTATTTTGTATTTTCTGAAGAATATGAAGTCTGAAATTCAAATGCCTTTCAATTTTACTTCTGACGGAACAAAAACAATTTTCAGCAGAGGCCCAGGGAGAAATAATGCAGATACATGTCTTTGTAAAATGGCAAGACACCAGAGCAAATCCACACAAACACAGGGAGGAGATGCAGACTTCACACAAAAGGCACTCCAGCCAAGAATCTCCACCCCCAAGCCTAACCTTTTTCCATTTTGTCTTTACACTTTAGAAAACTCAGTGACCTCACACAATTGGCAATCCCCCACTTCCAAAACACAGAAAGTGCTTTCCTGGACAGCCTTCCACTGTATTGTGCTGCAACAGCTTTTATTATAACATTGACAGGACACTACTTTTCTTTACAAGTGAATGTAGGTACCTCTTTCATGGTGAACATGCTCCTAAACTTTTAAACTTATAAGCTACTTTGTACTTTATTCACCTAATTTGTCAATACTTGTATAGCTTTTTTATTATAACATTGACAGGACACTACTTTTCTTTACAAGTGAATGTAGGTACCTCTTTCATGGTGAACATGCTCCTAAACTTTTAAACTTATAAGCTACTTTGTACTTTATTCACCTAATTTGTCAATACTTGTATAGCTTCCAAGCGCTCACTAAGCCAGAGGCAACACCTACATATGACCCAGAGCTTATAATTCCCTAACAAAGGGATACCTTCAACCCTCTATCTTACTACCAGGCTTTTCTCTTAGACTTTCATAGACTAGTGCATGCAACTCTTATTTGACTTTCAAAAGCTAGTGCAAGTACTTTCTTTAATTTATCTTTATTGCAGAGTCATCGTATACTATTTTTCCTCTATTCTTGACTTACCTGGTTAGTGTCTACACTGATAGTGAGTTTTTATTCTGCAGGCACATATCTGCTGTCACTTTGCTAGCTCCAGGTGCTGCTCACTCCATTCACCATCACCACACTAGGGGTCACTCCGCTCCCCTACTCTACCACCATTCTCACCCACCCCAGGATCTATTTCCTTTATTCTTAGACAGGGTCCTCCCCTTCTTCCTGTCCTCTAATCAGCACTCCACCTACACTTTTCAATCTCACTTCATCCATTATCTCATCAAACAACGTGACCACACTGAACACCATTGCTCCTCCCAATCTCCCTTACTTTCCTTACCCTTCTGCACTTGACTTCCATCCACACAATACACCACAATTTAAAATCTTTACCTATCATCTCAGCCATAAGTCCACCTACACCCATCGACCACCTAATTCACCCAGGAATTATTGCATTATACAACCACTCTGCTACCAGATTTAAACTAGTAACTGAAGCAAATATTAAACTTAGGCTAACAACTCTATACAAACATTCCACACTTAAAAGAAAATTAATAACCACAAACCTACTTCTCAATAAATCAAAACTTCTCCTATGCAGGGACACCCACCCCAACCTCAGACCAACCCTAAATCCCACAACCCATCAAACAAATAAATCTTGCAACATAGCAACCATTAACCTGCAACATATCAGGAATAAAATTCCACACAGTAGGCCAGATATAAACCTGGTTTAAACCATATATAAAAAACTCAGAATTTCTACTACCTGGCTAATACTGCTTAAGATACAACAGACCCTGTAAAAAAAGTGGAGGTGTTGCATTCATTTACTGAAGTTATTTCACATTAGGACTATATACCAACCCCACCCCACAATTCGCATCTGCAAAAATTATTGTAGCTTTCTTACAACTTAATACCAGCAAAAAGCTCAGCATCATTGGAATCTATATCCCACCAGGCAATAATATACCTATCCTAGAACAAATCCTTGCCTGGGCTTCAAAAACCTTTACCAATGACACAATTATCCTTGGAGATATCAAAATAGATTGGACAGAAGTCACAAAAAATCAACCCTCAATAAATATCAATCTATTCAATTATACCCAAGTTATCAATGAAGTAACTAGACCCAACAAAACAACAACTAGTGGTTCCATCACAGACTGTATACTAGTTTCACACCCAAACAAAGTAGCTTCAGCAGGGACTCTATCTCAAACCATAAGTGATCACCTCCCAGCATACATAATATGTAAATACTCCCTAGCCCCCAGCCAACACCAGTACAGACTAACTAAAAATATCTCCAATTTCAACCAAACAACTCTAAATGACACCCTGGCACAAGTAAACTGGAGCATTCTCAAAGTTCTCCCACTAGATGAAGCTGTTGAATTATTGAATTCAACCTGCTTGGATATCCTAAACAATCTAGCCCCTATATGGCAAAAAAGAATTAAAAACAACAATGCTACCTGGCTTACTCATCCCACAAAACAGCTGATGTCTAAAAGAAACAAATGTTGGAAGATTTGTTAAAAAAACAAAGACCCCTAATACCTCCTGCAATTCAAACAACTTTGTAATCAAGCAAAACATGCAATAATAAAAGACAAACAATTCTATCTATCTAACCAAAAATGCGATAAACAAAACCCTAAGAAATTCTGGAATACTATCTCAACTCTACTTAACCCAGGATCCAATAACAAGCCCTGTCCTGACCCAGACAAATCCCCCACAGAAATTGCCACAATATTCAACTCACATTTTATAGACTCTCTTGCGAAACTTAACAGGAAATTTCTCTCAAATAAATATCGCAGCACACTCACCAAATATAAACTCCACGCCAGACTTCAACTTCTCCCCATCCCTACCTCAACTATCTTGAAACTACTCCTTAAACTCAAATCATGTACTAATGTGCCTGATAACCTACCCACAATGCACCTACAGATGTCAGCAAAGTCTCTAGCTTATCCAGTTAGCATACTTATCAATAGATCTCTTCAAGAACAGCAAGTACCCACTATCTGGAAAAAAATCTTATTTTCCCACTACATAAAGGCAGCCAAAACAGATTTCACCAATTTATGACCCATAGCAATCCTTTCCTCTCTATCCAAAATTCTAGAAAAATGTGTCCGCAACTCCTAAAGCACCTCCTAGACAATAAAATCTTGCCCCCCGTCCAACACTGTTTCAGATCTGGATACAGTACCACCATTGCCCTTATATCATTCTTGGACACTGTAAACTGTGCAAGAGATACAGGGAAAATTGTATCCTCTTTATTCCTCAACCTATCAAAGGCATTTGATACCATCTCGCATCCCCTACTACTCACTAAACTATCTAACCTAGGAATCTCACCCCCTACCTAGATTGGTTCTCTAACTACCTTACAAATCGACAACAAGCAACAAAATGGGACCAGTACTTCTCACCTTATCTCCTGATATCAACAGGAGTTCCCTAAGGCTCTATACTTGGGTCCCTCCTTTTCAGCATATTTGTTAATGATTTCCACTCTTCCCTGTCCCAAAACTCACTTATTCAATACACAGATTATTCCAACATCATCTGCTCTGCCAACAGTGAACTCCCAAATCTAACTCAGTTCGCCTTCTCATCCACATAAACATGGATGAACAACAATTACCTGGCCCTAAATGCTAACAAAACCAAACTCTTTCTATTCCCTCCTAAAATTCCACCCCCATAAACAGGTCAGAATTTACTATTCAGTCTCAGAACAACACTGTCAAAGTAGTGCCCCATACTAAACTCCTTGGAGTTACTATCAATGAAAATCTCTCCTTTGAACTTAATATCATAAACAGCATCAGAAAGACCCACCAAATGTTAAGTCTGCTTTACTGACACATAATGTACCTCAACCACTCAACCAAAAAAAAACCTAGCATCCTCCTTTCTTTTACCATCTCCATTATATGGTGCCCCCCTGCTCACAGGCATTCAACTCTCTCTACAAAACAAACTCGAAACTTGTTACAATAAAGTAGCAAAGTTTGCCAACAATGCTACACATACCTCCCATCACTGTTTATCCCTTCAAAAACTTAATTGGCCCGAACTACCTCACTTCCTAACTTACCTACAACTCAGCACTGCACATAAAATCATAACTAAACCAGAAGATTGCCCATCCCTAGCCTCACTAATGTCCCCCTACAACCCCACTAGATACTGTACCTCAGATCAGAAAATAAATGCCTTCTAAAGGTAGAACTGCCTAACCTTACAACTGGCTGAGCTCTTTATTCCTTTGCTATAGCCAAGGCGTGGAATTCCTTATCCACCACTCCACAATCAGAACCACTTCTAACCACACCATTTTCAAGACGTTTCTGCAAGAATACCTCTCCAAGCTATACATGCTCAAATAATTCTTCCAGCATTACATGAAACTAGAAATCTCTTCTAACAACTTTAACACTTTGAAATATCTATCTCTCTTCACTTAATTTAAATCTTCTCTCTCTCAGCTTTATGCATCCTCAGCTAAAAGATGAAATTTAAAGAAAAGAAAGCCTAACTCTAATTGTATATCAACATGTATATATTGTACCTGGATGTAAATCATTATTTTTGTATTTTGTATGTTGCTCACTAGTAACTTGAATCTGTTAACAGTCATTCTGTAACTTTATCTCATCAATGTATATGTAATATGTGGAGATTTTCTCCCCGGGCCTCCACCAAAAATAGGGACTCCTAGGCCCAGTGGACTATCCCGAAAACAAATGCAAATAAATGATAAATAATGTAGCCCAGCTTTACTTCTGTCAATCATCACCTAGGATACTGATGCTGGATAGCCCAGCTTAACCTCTGTCAATCATTACCTAGGATACTGACAGTGTATAGCCCAGCTTAACCTCTATCAATCATTACCTAGGATACTGACAGTGTATTGCCCAGCTTAACCTCTTCACTATCCTGGTACCCCTTCACAGTACTTACAAGTGGGCTTTTGTGTACCCATTTACTAAAAGAGCAAGTACACCCACACTGTGGTGTTCTCACAGCTAAATAATAAAATAAACTTCCTCCTAACAAAGTAAAGCTTACCTTCAAAAACCTTATAACAGATATCAAGTCTCACCATGCCAGCAATAGTCTGTAACTGGTATTACCATGTCAGCAATAGTCTGTAACTGGTATTACCTGACATACTTAAATATGTTTCCTACATCTCTTCTGTTAAACTCCCATCCTGTCTTCTGTCAGTTGTCATCGCTTTCTCTCTCTCTCTCTCATATAAAAGAGTGGGTGGGCACACATGCACATGTATAACTGTATTTGTTACCATGACCCCACTTCATATTTCCTCTGTCTTACTAGATTCCTTAAAATTCTTAAATATGTTCCCCACCTTCCAGTCCACTCCTTCTCCGTCATACCACTTACCTCCATTTCCAATCCTCATTTCCTTCCTCTGTCTATTTCCATAAGCACATGGGATGTTAAACCACTTGATACAAGGTTCTTCCATTTTACATGGATATATATATATATATATATATATATATATATATATATATATATATATATATATATAATCTCCTGTAGCCCCCTATACTTCATACTTAAAGCCTGTTACAATAATATGTAATCTCCACCCTTGTTCTCCTTTTACTAGGCATGCCAGAGGTGTAGCTAAGGTAGGGTAAATGGGGCATCTGCTCCAGGTACAAGATTTAGGGGGCACAATCTGCAGATGCCAATGAGTCAATTGTGAAGTATTGACATTCCTTCATTTATGTAGCCACATTCACAACATTAAGGCCAATACTACTGAGGCACTTGAGTGCTTTGTGTGTGGGAAGAAATAGCCAGGGAATTGTTATGGCCAGGCTTGTATAGGCCCTAGGGCTGATAGCCTAGTACCAACCTATGAACCTATGAACCTATGTATAAACTGCAGCAAACAGTTTGTTACACTTTTAAAAGTAAGATAATTTTTCTGTCCTCAAGTATGAGAGGACAGGCAGAGAACAGTACACTTCTGAGACGTGCATTATATATCTGTATTTTACTTGCATCAGAATCCATTGTAAGGTATATATACTACATTGCGGCCCTTGTTTTTTGCTTAGATTATAGAAAATCATAAAGTATATCTGTCATTGTGTAAATATTGTGCCCATGAATTTCCCCAACTGTTGCTTACTCAATGTTAACATGTGATGTACCTATTTTCATTGCCATGGTATTGCCTTTATATTCCTATGTGGATACCTAGTTCTGAGTCAGCAGAAATTATGTAATGTTTTTTTATTAGCAAATAATTTATATCTGGAGCTTTTCTCCCATTTCTACTACTATGAAAGAGATCTACCTTGGATGTCCTGGTCAACAAACAATAAAAATAAATAGTTCATTAAACCACAGCATACAACAAATAGAATGGTCATATTTATGAGAATCAGCGATGGTTCCAGATTTCCTTTCTTGTTGAGGCACAACAGGGACTTAGTAGCTAGCTGGTGGGGGTGTGTGAAACATCTAAAGACCAACAAAATAAATAGATAAACAAACAAAAATAAAGTATAGAGTGCATGGTAACAATTCACCCACAATCAACTGTTAAATATGAAAGACCATTTCCCCCTGTTTCCCTATGAAAAAAACAATACATGCCACACTCAGCACAAATCAGAATACTTACATTTGTCATGCTAAAGGATTCTGGTTTGGATAATGTGTTAGTATGCTACAGTGTAACAATCAAGTCAGCAGCAAACAGTACAACAGAAAAAGGAGAGTGGCAAAAAGACATTTGTGCCTCAGTAAAAAGAGAAAAAGAATCTCATGACGTATTCAAGAAGAGCAAGTTATATCTGTTTTGCACTGCTCAGAGATTTGAATTCAATTTAAAACTAATTTCAATTTTTTACAGCAAAAATACTGACAGCCATTTGCTAAACAAAATGCTCTCACAATGAAAACAGACTTTGCATGAGCAACAGTAAACTTCTGTTCCCTTGAAACTCACATTATTGAAAATGCATCTGGCAACCCATTAAACTGTAACAGACCTGCTGGGATTTGTAGTTAAAGAGCATATAGTGAAGCACTCATCAGTGGCTATGTGCAGAGTGCAGAAATTCAGAAGACAAATGCGTAATTAATTTGCTAACAGCCTGGGTCAGCTCACTGGATACAACTGTCCCTTTTCAGGTACATCCCAGCAGTACCGTCTCGTTGAAGTGACTTTATCAGAGCCACACAGAAAACCAATGGCAACTAAGGGAATCAAACATCATACTATTACATTATACAATAACTATTCTGGGATGTAGGAGCTAAGTATTTTAAGACACACACACACACACACACACACACACACACACACACACACACACACACACACACACACACACACACACACAGGTGTGACTATAAATTACAGTCTCTTCTGTTCTACTTAAACATCAGATATTTTTGGATACGATCAAATTTACAAATACATAATGACCTATGGGTGTATTTCAGCTCGCTGATATGAGAACAATACAGTGCAACACATTTCCTAACCTCTTAGCTCAAGAAACACAGACAAGCATCCATAATCAGGAACAGATTTTAAATATAGACTTGTATACCTATTAAGTTGCTAGCATTGCAGGTTTTGCAATAGCAAGTATTTCTTGTAGGGTATGAAGACTGAAACTGAAATATTTGTCATTATTTAGCGTATTCCACAACACTTCACCAGAAAGACACAAATTTTATGAGGAGCAGACCACAAATATGATAGAAAAAGTCAGTGAAAATGGAGAATGATAGCCTCTGCACTGACACACACTCACACATATACATCCACTTGCAATCACTTATCTGAATGTACACATCAGATATTCCTTAACAAAGTGAGTAAATAAATTCATAAATAATGACTCCAAAAGTTATCTCAGCTTGCTGCTGTCAAACCATTTAGTGGCAGCTGGTAAAGAGGATTAAGGCTATGAGCTATCAACAAACAACTTCCTGCGGTACAGGTTTGATACTCTCAGCCTTCATTGGCCTAATGTATGACCTTGGGCATGTCACTTACCCAAACGTTGCTTTCAGGCAACTGGGTATTTGGGCTAGGCTCATTAATGGTCCACTTAACTGCATGCTTAGTAACTACCAGTGAACGCCTTCTCAGCTTCTTAGGTCAAGAATCAGAACCAAGGAGACATGGTCAGAAACAAATTTTAAATATTTATCTTATACACTTAGGAAGTTGCTAAAATAACAAACTTTGCATTTGTAAGTATTTTCTGAACAATACAAAGTATGAAACTCACATGCTTGTCATTATTAAGTGAATGGAGTCCACAATAATTTACCAGAAAGACACACATTTTAAAAAGAGAAGACTAAAACACCTCTCAACTTTTTTGCTCAGAAATTCTGGCAAAAGCCAAAAAATGGGGTGGGGGGCATGTTCCCCTTGCATGCCCCATTGTAGCAATGGCCATGATATGAATACCTCCATTCATGTGGGAAATGCATGTGTGTGTGTGTGTGTGTGTGTGTGTGTGTGTGTGTGTGTGTGTGTGTGTGTGTGTGTGTGTGTGTGTGTGTGTGTGTGTGTGTGTGTGTCTGTGTGTGTGGGATACCTCTCAATTTCTTTACTCAAGATGTCTAGACAAAAGCCAAAACTAGTGTGAGAAAGGCGGGTCTATATTGAAACACTGAACGCTAAAAACAGTGAACGATGTTTCATCAACACATTTTCAGTGAAAGCTGAAAATGTCGAAACCACAGAACAGCGATTTCTTTCCTAGGAAAAGAAATCGCTGCTCCAACCCCCCAAAAAAAACATTAAACACTTCCAAACACATACACACATACCCTAACCCTAATCATACCCCCCTAAAAAAACTAAAACAACTAAATACACATATGCACATAACCCAACCATACATTTAATGAAAAAAAAAACAGTAAACATTTTAAACCATATGCACTTACCTTAACCGGCACCCTAACCCTAAGGTCAGTAACTCTCGCACATTTACATAAACAGTTCCAAACACATACACACTTACCTTAACCCTAATTCTACCCCCCCCAAAACAAAAGTAAACAGCTGAAAACACATACACATGTAACTCAACCATACATCTAACACAAAATAAAAAACAGTAAACACTTTCATGCATATGCACTTACCTTAACCCGCACCCTAACCCTAAGGTCAGTAACTGTTGCACAATCACACTCAGGAGCTATACTGGACAAGGGACCACACTACACTTCAGAGCATGGTAAAACAACGAAGCGGTCAAGTGACTTCTTTATTTCCAAAAGACAAAAGAGACAAACTTCAACAACGCTTGCCCATGCTCTCACCATGGTTCCAGAGAAAACGAACCACTCAAATGAAGGCTAAAAAGGCTAAAAAATATGGGTTACGAGTACCCAAAACAATAAACCAGACCATTAAGTACCTAATCAAAGGGAGATACAATTGTGCTAGCAATCAAGTGGTCTATCTAGCTACTTGCTCGTCTTGTCCTGTATTTTATATAGGCAAGACAGACAGGAAACTACATGAACGCATGTACGAACACTTGTACGCTATGAAGAAGAAGAAGTTGGATAATGCCTTGGTGAAACACAGTTATGAAAACCCTGGACATGAGTTTACCTTCATGGTGATAGACCAATTAATTTCGGAAAACTGGGGGGGACCTGTATCCTTGAAACTAGAGTTCAAGGAATTAATGTGGCAGCTAAAACTGGAAGCTTATCATTACCCTGGACTTAATAGCATGTTATCCATCAGTTGCATCCTCAAACTGAGAAGTTTGGAGAGGTAGGGTTTTTATAGTGGGTGATAACATCTGAATGTTGGTCTGGTTTATTGTTTTGGGTACTCATAACTCATATTTTTTAGCCTTTTTAACCTTCATTTGAAGGGATAGTATGTGGGTTTGTTTTATACATGATGGACATATTTCATAATGCATAATATTTGTCCATTTTAATGTATGTGTTAGTTGGCAATGTTTTATACTTATATATATATATATATATATATATATATATATATATATATATATATATATATAGTTTTATTTTTTGATTATGGATTAGTTTAAATTAGCCAACCATGTGAGCTGTATTTCTTATTGTTAACGAATTTCATTGAATGTTTTGAGATTCATTTGTTAAGTTGTTTTTAGTTAGGTTTCCATGGGTGAAGTGCTCTTTAAAATTATCAGCCGGGGGGGCGTGTTTGATTATATGCCTTGATTACTTTAAATTGTGAAAGCGCATTGGCGTGAGATTTAAAGTTCTAAAGAAGTTGGTGCAGGGCGCCGACGGAAAGCTGCATAGAGTTGTTTGGCTTAAATAAAGAATTTTCGTTCATTGGCATCCAGCATTTTTTACATTTGAAGACTTATAAACCTGATTGGGATTGCCTGAGTGGTTTGTTTTCTCTGGAACCGTGGTGAGAGCGTGGGCAAGTGACTTCTTTCCCAGGGAAAGAATTCGTTGAACAACCGCTTCGCTGTTTTGCCTGTTCGCTCTACATGTCGATGAAAACGCATTCTACAAAATTCGTTTTCGTCGTACTAATAGGAACTCGGAGAAAGGCATCAAATCAGGGGCATTTTTTAAATATTACTCAAATTCATTTCAAAAACTTAAAAGAACACCAGGTTGTGTATCAGCATGGATTTGCTGAACCATAAGAGGTATGAAATTCTGTCTGGTATTACTGACTTACCTTAATCCTGAACGATTTAGCAGAAAATCAAACATTTTTACTGGTGGTATGGTAAAAATATGAGGCAAAATCATGGACATTTGAGAGGTATGGTGTGTGTGCGTGCATCATTTTGTGAATGTCAGTCTGTGTACAGTTTTATATGACAGACATGCTACTTACAACTCCCTGCATAATGTTTGCTAAAATTTTTCTGAGTAACTGTCACAAGTTCAACACTTGTCTAGGTGTTCTGTTCCTGCACACCTCTGCTGCCTTATGTTATGCCTGTCTGAATGCCATAGAAAGGCATACTGTCCTCACTTAACTGTGCTACAAGGACAGCTTTTATTTTTGTGTGAACCCTCAAATGGTACAAAGTAGTATTTGCATCTTCGGACCAACATCATTTTATAGCAGACATTTTTTTTAATATTTTATGTGGGAATATGGAGGTAGAAGTGTCTTGAACAGCCTGATGAGTAGACAACCTTTTAGCAGTTCATCTCACAAATGTTCGAACTTGTATGATTTGTCCAGCCACAGAACAGATACTTCCATAAACATTTCATACATCTGTTGGACACCCTTCTGTAAAACTTATTTTCATGGTTCCCAGGCTACACCCTGATGTTTCCAGTGTATGTTCAACAAATATTTATAGACAGACATATACATCTGTTCATATTTTTGTTTTATTTTTGAACCCTTCTATATGGTGAACATCAAGCCTCACCCCTACCCACCCACCTAATTTCTTGGCATGTTTATTTCACCAGAGGTAACAGCCCTATGGCCTTTTTGCTCCTCATACAGGTGAGAAGGGAAATTGCAAGTGGTGTTACCCACTATGGAAAATGGGTAGATTTCCCTTTAGGACCTAGTAGGCCCCCATGTACATCCCTTTAATGTCCCAAGAGATGTCATGCAGTGGGGGTTATATGAGTGTCGTGCCTCCTGTTTCTACAAGAGGTATCACCTCAGATACCCTGCACCCATGAAAGTAAAGCACCTTCAATAATCCTCAGTAGCTACTAGGGATGTAGCACAGAGTCCACACCCCAGGTGTTTGTCCATCAAGCCTCCATCTATAGAGAGAGAGAAAGTGACAAGGGTTTTAGGCCATTATTCTTTTCACAATAGCCCACTATTCCAGCACCTTGGTCACCAGTAATATCCATGTCAGCTGGGACATATTCAGGGCTTTATCACACTAGAAATAAATACATTTAAACACTTCTCGCATGAACAACTGCATCAGTGAAAGTTATGCTTGTTAGTGCTTTTGTTCTGTCATCGACTCTGGTGAGACAAAAGGAAAGTTAGAGATTAGGATTTGAGAACACTTGAGAGGTACACCTCTCAACTTCTTAGAACAAGAAGTCTGAACAAAGCCATACATAACGGGGACAAACTCCCAAAAATAGGGACAAGCTTTGAATATTGCTCTTGCAAACTTAGAATGCTGATAGAATAACAGGTTTTGCTTTAACACAAATTGTCTGAATGGTATGAATACTGAAGCTCAAATATCTATCATTATTTTCTGACTTCAGTCTTTAATAATTTGCCAGTGATTTTTCCAGGAAACCATAATTTCATGAAATACAGACCAAAAATATGAAGCAAAAATCTGTACATTCTGAGAAAATCTATACAGCTGAGAGGTATGCTGAGGGGCAGTGTGAATAAACACGTTCACAATTTTACTTGTTTTCACTTTCTTGAGTATCACTGTTGTTCATGTTCTAATGTTGTTGAAACTGCTTTATATCAGATTAAAGAATGAGTGACCCGTAGATCGCACCCTGATTTGAGAACGATCATTCTCCAGCAGGGTGTTAATCTACAGGTAATGCCCACTGAAAAACGAATCCGCTGCTTCATGACAGCATATTAAGCTGCCATGGAGCTCAGACTGAAAAAAAAACTAACAGCAGCCATTAATTTACGTTCACTAAGCAGCAAGCGTAAAATAAAAAAAGAAAAAAATGAGTGTGTGTGTGTGTGTGTGTGTGTGTGTGTGTGTGTGTGTGTGTGTGTGTGTGTGTGTGTGTGTGTGTGTGTGTCTGTGTGTGTGTTTGTGTGTGTGTGTGTGTAAGAGTAAGAGAGAGATACATCAATCGAGTGAAACAGGTGTGTGTGTGTGTGTGTGTGTGTGTGTGTGTGTGTGTGTGTGTGTGTGTGTGTGTGTGTGGTGTGTGGTGTGTGTGAGAGTGAAGAGTGAGAGTGATCAAGCGATCCCCTGGCAGTAGCAGCAGTTAAGAGGTTTGTGTATCGCTTGTGGTGTCAGACCTCAGAACACCCCTGGGTTGGTGTTATTTCCACAATAACACACTCCCTGTTGGGTATTATTGCTTGCTTAATTCTACTGACAAAGGTTTAGTCAGTGCTAGACACATTTTGGAATTTAAGCAAACCATTTTGATTATGAAATTTAAAGCTTAATCTAGACATAAACTGGAAAGTCCTTTTGAGTTGATATAATTTATTGATTTATCATTTGTCTTTCCAGCATTGTTTCTTATGTTTTAGAACTAGCTGATGCTTTTATTTGTTTTTTTTTTTCTTAATAGCTTATTAGTTAACTGCTAGTTTTCAATTTGTTACTGACTACAAGCTATCTGGGTTTCTTTTTTAATCTGTAGAAGGCATAACTGTCAACTGTCCCTGATTTTGCAGAATGTCTTTGATTTTGCCTCATATTTTTGCCCTGTCCCTTCACAACATTTTTGTCTGGTAAATCAGTGAGGGGTACAGTCAGTCAATAATGCCAGACATTAATAATCCATAATTATTATTATGACAGAATGATGCTTAATGAATCTACCATTTCACCAATTTTAGATAGTAATTGCATCATGTCGTGCACTACACTAATGTAAAATTGGGTGCAGAGGGGGTTGAAGTACTTTTTGAGTACTTTATCCACAAATGGATAGTGAAAGGCTCTGTAATGGCTTTCCTTCATCTCACCTCATCACTAAAATCAAAGGTTCACATAATTAAGGTCCAAATATACATATATATATATATATATATATATATATATATATATATATATATATATAAACTTAAAACCAAAAAAGTTCCTAGTGGATATGAGAAACAAACCCAGATGGAAGGATGCAAAATAAGACCAATAGCATATACAATGTAGAGTGTCGTATAAATCCAATATATCTCCAAAGACGATTAAATTAAATCCAGTCTCCAGTTAAACCACGAACAAAAGTCCTCAATAATGTTAAACGAAGTTTTAATAGAAACACAGACAAAATGTAAGCGCTTTCGCGGACATCCACTCCGCTTCATCAGACATAGCAAATAACGTAGAATAGTTGTTTTAAATACACTTCATATCATGTGATTAAATACATCAATTAATCAATCAATTAATTTGTTTAAAGCTACAGTTTAAAAGTATAAAGCATTCATTGCTAAAAACCAACATAAAAACGAAGCATAATTACCAAAGTTCTTGCTAGATGCAGAAATTATCGTACATTACAAAAATATAAGTAATATATATTATGCACCTTTCAAATATCATTGCACAAATATTTGAAATCAGATAATGCATAAGGGCGCAATGTATACAAGTATCTGTGTCTAGCTTTCTTGGCATTAACCACGTCATTGTGATGTCGCGTAAGCATTCTAGACGTATACATATATCCTATTAAGTATAATACTAATACAAACATTTTAAAATATAGTTCATACATTACATGCAGTGGTGAAGCACATGAGTGTGTATCCATACAGCGTAACTCAGGCGACTCTTATGAGACGCTAGTCGCGTCGCACCAATATTACGTATGTAAAAGTCGAGCTGAGTATATAGTGCTCATCATTGAGTTAAAACAAAACCAAAGGGTTATATAGGTATTAAAATGTGTAAAATATTAACATATTGAAATATTAGGTATAAATAAATATAAATATAATAAACATAACATGCATTTGATATAAACTACGATTGCCACTATCTTAATACTACTAATGTTGGATGATAGTATACCACTAATGAATATAGATACTACAAGTAAACGTATATGCTATTTGATCATGGACTACAAAAATATGTCTGTATATAGTGATTTAGAGTATTGAATTTGATAATCATAGTTGATGATGGTGTAAATGTAATCACATACGAAATAATTAATCCAAAATAAAATGAACTCATGAATGAATTATCTTAGCCTTCTGCCTTTCAAATAAGGTTTGAGGGAGACTGTGTCATTTAATCCTCTACCCTTATGTGCTGCAAGCCTAAGTATCCAGCGAAGTTCTGCCTGATCAGTAAGGTTAACTATATCACCAAGACGTACTGTTTCTGTTTGAACGTGCAAGACCTGAAATAGGAATCTATGTGCCTCGCCTTCCATTAATGTGTGCTTGGCTAAAGCACTGTAGTCTTGTTTTCTAGTGTAGCAATAAGAATGGTCCCTAATACGTTCTCGTAGGGTCCTATTCGTCTTACCTACATAAAATGAGAAACATGTAATACAATGGGCTACGTATACAATGTTCTTAGTATTACAATTACTGCTATTTCTTAGTTCCCATAGTCGGCCACTATCTGGATGTTTGAAAAAACGAGACTCATCTATTGAGTGACATTGCAGGCACTTGCCACATTTGTTAGTTCCTGCATGGAACTTAGGGGCAATAGTATGTATAAAATTATCATTGTAACATAGAGATTGTTTAAGGTTCTTCATATTACTGTATAAAAAACTAGGGTGATTACCCACAATGCTCCTAGTCTTCTCATCCACCATCAAAATGTTCCAATTATGTGCTATAGCATCTCTGACTATATTGGTATTACTAGAGTAGGGTAGGACTAACGATTGTGTGGTTCTAGATTCTCTATTAATTTTGCTATTGCATATACCTATTCTATTTGAGAAATAAGGTTTTGCTCTGGTAGTTCTTAAACTATTAACACTAGAGTAAACCTTAGATATTTCTTCATGTCCGTAGCCCCTACTCATTAGTCCCTTTTTTAGTGCCCCAAGTTCACTTAAAAATTGAGATTCATCACAGGATAATCTGGATAGTCTCATAGCCTGACCCTTAATAATGTTCTCAAAAATAGTAGGATTGTGCATGCTAGTCCTGTGTAAGAAAGCAGGTCTATAACATGCTTTACGATAAATGTTTGTTGTAAAACAGTTGCCTATTCTAGAAACAGTAACATCTAAGTAATTAATACTTTCAAATGAATGTTGCATGGTTAATTTTAAAAAAGAACTCGTGTTGTTTATGTAGTTAAAGAATGTAATTAACGTATCATTGGCACCTCTCCAAAGAAAGAAGAGGTCATCTACAAACCTACGATAAAAAATGATGTTGGAATTATCTAAGATGTGTTCAGTCTCCCATGCTACCATAACCAAATTGGCATAGCTGTTGGCACAGCTAGTGCCCATAGCGACGCCCTTCCGCTGCCTGTAACATGTGTTATGGAAGAGAAAGACATTATTCTCAAGTACTATCTCCAATAAGAGGCATAAAAACTCAATCTTGTTCGCATCAAATAAATTGCAGTCATTCAACAAAAATTTTAAAGAATTAATGCCTTCAGTATTGGGAATACAAGTGAACAAAGAAGTAACATCCATGGTTACTAGACATATTTCTGCTAAATCACTTACTCTTTCAAGACATATATATAGATCTGTTAAAAATTGCTCTGTATCTTTAAGTATATGTGTGTATTTTCTAAGAACATTGCTGAGTTCATGGTCTAGATAGATAGACATGGGTTCAGTCAACCATCCAGACCCCGATACAATAGGTCTAAATTCCGGTTCCACCAAGTTTTTATGTACCTTAGGTAGTCCATATATTCTAGGTACCAAAGGACTAGGTACTAGAAAAAATTCAAATAATTCATCAGTGACAACCTTCATGCATTTGCACTCCAATAGGCAGTTATAGATGGACTGTTGTAGATCATACACGATATCGTTGGATACCACCTCATATGCTGGATCATTTAGCATAAGTGACATTTTATTGTCATAGTATGAAGAGTCTAATACTGTCACTGGACCACCCTTGTCAGCCGGGCGTATAACTATATCCTTGTTGTTCCTAAGGCCTATTAAAGCTTGTTGTTCCACCTTAGTAAGGTTGTACTTCCTGACATTCATAGAAAAATTGGGATCATCGTAGAGATCATTTTCCACAGCTTTGATAAAAATGTCCAAATTGGCTGGTATCTGTGGTGTATATGTACTTATACTCTTAAAAGAGTTACCCATCTCCTTAGATTCGCTGCCAAACAACAATTTAAGTGAGACATTACGTGCAAAAGTTCTTATAGCTAATAAAGCCTGGCTTATATCCATATTGGAGGTAGGTATAAAATTCATACCTTTGTTCAACAACGATAATTCTGTATTACTCAGCGCATATGTGGATAGGTTCATGACTAGACATCGTGGTTCCAGTATTTCGTCAACGTGCGCTGGTTTGGTTGTTGAAAGGGGTCTCTCCTTTTTGCTCCTCTCATAGTGTCCAGCTCCATAGACCTCTTCCTGCCAGTTCTGATGGGTAAAGGGGCTGTAGGAAAATTTGATGTTTCACCTTTTTCAAGCTGTATTTTCCTTCTCACGACATTCGACATGCTGGTGTGAAATACATTATTTTCATGACTGCTAGATGCATTGTCCAGATTTCGTGTGATAGTAGTCTCATTAGGTGTTGTATATACCGAGTGGCTGGCTTCAGGTGATACAGCACCATTGATTAAACCATCATTAAGCTGTTCCGTCTCTTCAGACCTTAAGTTATCCTTGTCAGTTAACTTTCGCTCCTTATTGGCCAAAGCCATAGGCATTTCATTTGTAGCACCTACACTGTTCTTGTGGGTCAATGAGTTATGATTATCATTGTGTGATGTTTGGCGTACAGTGTTGTCTCTATTTTGTTTTGGCCAGACAAACACATTATTTTTAGAAAAATCATCGATGTCTCTATTTAATTTCTTTCTTTTTTGTTCAAGTAAATTGCGTTCATACCGTGATATTCTATCCATCAGTTCATGTATAAAGATTTCTGATTGATCAATTCCACATTCATCTGCTAGTTTATTCTGCATGTTGATTATCCGATCCTTTAGTTCTTGTTCTACAGGCTGAAAAAAGTCAATGAGCAACTTAATATATGCTCTACTTGTATTTAGATTGATTTGTTGCCATTGGGTTAGCAACAATGGATAAGTGTTCCCATAGGTGGGCATATTTAAAATTCTAAGCCCACGAGGTACTACATTACATTCTAAGGATGCTTGCATGTGATACCGTTGTGCCTGCAAACGTTTAAATCTGTATAAATCATTCTCTAGATCTTTCTTAATTGTTCTTACCAGTTGCTCATTCATAACTCGAGTGTCAGTCAGTTTATCGGCCGACGCCCTTTCAGCTTGTATTAATGGATTTGAAGTTTCACTCAACATATTCAGGAGCCTCGTATTGGTGGATGTAGGTTCGGGGTCAACATGAGATAGTATTCCTTTGTCAGCACCTTCCATAATTCCCAAAATACAGATATAAACGTAAAACCAAAAAAGTTCCTTGTGAATATGAAAAACAAACCCAGATGGAAGGATGCAGTATATACCAGTAGCATACACAATGTGAAATGTCGTATGAGTCCAATATATCTCCAAAAACGATCAAATAAATCCAGTCTCCAGTTAAACCACGAGCAAAAATCCTCAATAATGGTAAATGAAGTTTTAATACAAAAAACACAAACAAAATGTAAGCGCTTTCGCGGACATCCACTCCGCTTCATCAGACATAAAAAAATAACATATAGTAGTCGTTTTTAAATACACTTCATATCATGTGATTAAACGCATTAATTAATCAATCAATTCATTTGTTTAAAGCTACATTTCAAAGTATATAGCATTCATTGCTAAAAACCAATATAAAAACAATACATAATTACCAAAGTTCATGCTAAATGCAGAAATTATCGTATATCACAAAAATGTAAGTAATATATATTGCGTACCTTTCAAATATCATTGCACAAATATTTGAAATCAGATAATGCATAAGGGTGCAATGTATACAAGTATCTGTGTCTAGCTTTCTTGGCATTAACCACGTCATTGTGATGTCGCGTAAGCATTCTAGACGTATACATATATCCTATTAAGTATAATACTAATACAAACATTTTAAAATATAGTTCATACATTACATGCAGTGGTGAAGCACATGAGTGTGTATCCATACAGCGTAACTCAGGCGACTCTTATGAGACGCTAGTCGCGTCGCACCAATATTACGTAAAAGTCGAGCTGAGTATATAGTGCTCATCATTGAGTTAAAACAAAACCAAAGGGTTATATAGGTATTAAAATGTGTAAAATATTAACATATTGAAATATTAGGTATAAATAAATATAAATATAATAAACATAACATGCATTTGATATAAACTACGATTGCCACTATCTTAATACTACTAATGTTGGATGATAGTATACCACTAATGAATATAGATACTACAAGTAAACGTATATGCTATTTGATCATGGACTACAAAAATATGTCTGTATATAGTGATTTAGAGTATTGAATTTGATATTGGTATTAGGGACCATTCTTATTGCTACACTAGAAAACAAGACTACAGTGCTTTAGCCAAGCACACATTAATGGAAGGCGAGGCACATAGATTCCTATTTCAGGTCTTGCACGTTCAAACAGAAACAGTACGTCTTGGTGATATAGTTAACCTTACTGAGCAGGCAGAACTTCGCTGGATACTTAGGCTTGCAGCACATAAGGGTAGAGGATTAAATGACACAGTCTCCCTCAAACCTTATTTGAAAGGCAGAAGGCTAAGATAATTCATTCATGAGTTCATTTTATTTTGGATTAATTATTTCGTATGTGATTACATTTACACCATCATCAACTATGATTATCAAATTCAATACTCTAAATCACTATATACAGACATATTTTTGTAGTCCATGATCAAATAGCATATACGTTTACTTGTAGTATCTATATTCATTAGTGGTATACTATCATCCAACATTAGTAGTATTAAGATAGTGGCAATCGTAGTTTATATCAAATGCATGTTATGTTTATTATATTTATATTTATTTATACCTAATATTTCAATATGTTAATATTTTACACATTTTAATACCTATATAACCCTTTGGTTTTGTTTTAACTCAATGATGAGCACTATATACTCAGCTCGACTTTTACATACGTAATATTGGTGCGACGCGACTAGCGTCTCATAAGAGTCGCCTGAGTTACGCTGTATGGATACACACTCATGTGCTTCACCACTGCATGTAATGTATGAACTATATTTTAAAATGTTTGTATTAGTATTATACTTAATAGGATATATGTATACGTCTAGAATGCTTACGCGACATCACAATGACGTGGTTAATGCCAAGAAAGCTAGACACAGATACTTGTATACATTGCGCCCTTATGCATTATCTGATTTCAAATATTTGTGCAATGATATTTGAAAGGTACGCAATATATATTACTTATATTTTTGTAATGTACGATAATTTCTGCATCTAGCAAGAACTTTGGTAATTATGCTTCGTTTTTATGTTGGTTTTTAGCAATGAATGCTTTATACTTTTAAACTGTAGCTTTAAACAAATTAATTGATTGATTAATTGATGTATTTAATCACATGATATGAAGTGTATTTAAAACAACTATTCTACGTTATTTGCTATGTCTGATGAAGCGGAGTGGATGTCCGCGAAAGCGCTTACATTTTGTCTGTGTTTCTATTAAAACTTCGTTTAACATTATTGAGGACTTTTGTTCGTGGTTTAACTGGAGACTGGATTTAATTTAATCGTCTTTGGAGATATATTGGATTTATACGACACTCTACATTGTATATGCTATTGGTCTTATATTGCATCCTTCCATCTGGGTTTGTTTCTCATATATATATATATATATATATATATATATATATATATATATATATATACACACATATATATATATATATATATATATATATATATATATATATATACACATATATATATATATATATATATATATATATATATATATATATATATATATATATATATATATATATATATATATATATATATATATATATATATATATATATATATATATATATAAATGGGTTCACTTTATAATTTTGAAATTACTGAAAATACCGAATTTCAATGTTTCAAAATCATAAAGTCAAAGACTCAAAATTGCGAAAGTGCATAATCGCAAATTCGAATATCTCAAATTCGTGGTTATGGCTTACGGTACATGGCGTGCGTTGTTGGGATTGTATCGTGGTTCGTGTTGTGTATGGATGTAGGTGCAATTGAAGGTAAGTGAGTGTTTTGCAAGGGTTTTGTGTGGGAGTTTGAGTGCGTCTGAATGTGTGTAAGTGTTGGATGTGTTGATGTATGTATACGTGTGATGTTTGTGTGTGTGCGAGGGACTGTGAAATGTGTGGGTGTGTGTTTCCTTTTTGTGTCTGTGCGATCTCGGAGTTAGTATATATAAGTAGGGGGGTGTGGGGGTGCTGCCCCCCACATGGGGGTGCAGGGGGGCTTGCCCCCCTTCTTACATGTAGTGTAGGTTTGTTTGTTTATGTTTTTGTGTTTGTGTGTGTTTTGTTTGTTATAGTGTGCCTTGGACGATGTATGTGTTGTGTGGTGTATGGTGTGTATGCATTCATGATTGTGTGCTTTCGGGATTATGGACATTCAACTTTATGATTTCGAAATACTGAAACTTGCTATTTCAGTATTTCAAAATTATAAAGTGAATCTATATATATATATATATATATATATATATATATATATATATATATATACACACACACACACACACACACACACACACACACACACACACACACACACATATATATATATATATACTGTAGATAGATAGATATAGAAATATACCAAATACTTTCTTTTTGCAGGTGTAAAGTTTGTTGTGGGTTTATCTCTAGTCATCATTGTTCTGGTTTCCATCTGAGTAAATATCCATCCATCCTTCTACCAACATTAAAATATGCCCTTCTTTTGAATGCATTTGGCAATCCATACCTGACCAGCAAATACATTTATTCTAATACTCACTTTCATTAGGAAATTCATACATGCACAACCCTTTTTTCCCATTTCTGTACATGGTGTTAGGGTGTCACTTCAACAGTGACAATCATCTAGAAACAAGGTTTACACCACCAGGTGGCTAGCTCTGCTGCAGTAGTTCTTCCATACCATGTGCTCACAGGCCCACACACACCTATGGCCAATTTATAGTATCCAATCCACCTACTGCATGTCTTTAGAATGTGGGAAGACACCACAGCACCCAGAGGAAACCCACATGAATACAATGAGGGCATGCAGACTCCACACAGAAGGCACCTCAGCCGAGAATTAAGCCAGAGGACCTCTTACTGTGAGGCAACAACATTATCTGCTACGCCACTGTGCAGCTATTTATCAACACCAGATTCCAAAACATTACAAAAACACTTTTCACCATACCCACAAATGAATGCAGCTTCTCTAAACTCAGCCCAGCAATATAGAACTCCTTCCTGCCAAATATTCATGCTGATCCCTTGAAAAACGCTGACTGAATATCTACCATCTACCACTACATGTGATTTCAACAATTGGCTATGTTTCTGGTGTCATTCTAAGGAGATCCGGTATCTGACTGCCTGGGATGAAATGATTGACAAACCTCAATGCTTTGCCAAAGATGGCCTGCATCTGTCACCCCTGGGCTTCCAGATACTGGCCAAGGCTCTTGCCATCCCTATAATGCCTTTTTTAAGTGGTGTTCTAAAGACGAAATTACCACTGTAACAGCTACAAATAAATGCAGTCTATTGCTCATGCTGCTCAATGCTAGAAGTCTAAATCTCAAAAATGCACTCGCTCGAAGCACTCCTCAAAATGGAGAACATCGACATTTTGTGCTGTAACAGAGACCTGGTTCAAGGCAGCAGAAGGCACCGCTGAACTACCAGGCTATAACTCATTCCACACCTTTCGGCCCCAGAAGTTGGACCAAAGCTCCAAAGGCGGTGGTGTTTCCATATTCATAAAGGATGCACACACCTCCAGACTGGTGGCCCAACATAACACATCAGAGATACTTTAGATGCAGCTAACATTGGGTAAGACAGCAATTCAGGTCATAGCCTGCTATAGGTCCCAACCATGTCCCAAGACTCACACTCTATGTTCCTCAGTATGCTGGAGAATATTAGGGTCCAACCTAACACTCTCATACTGGGCGACTTCAACTACCACTCCATTAACTGGGAAAACTACTCATGTATCAATACACTTGCCCAACATTTCCTGGAATTCATTAATTCCAATGCACTGAACCAGCTCATTCCTACTCCCCACTAGAGGTAGCAACATCCTTGACCTGTTCATTACTAACATGGGTGAACATTGCTCTACACCAATAGTCAACTCTTCCCCGGTTAGATCCAACCACAAATTAATCACCTTGGAAATCCACCCACCCCCACAAAGGTAACCACCATGAAATACTTCTCCAAAGCTTACTTTGGGATCCTAAAAACAGAGGTGGCTAACTTCACGGCACCCATGCAAATAGAGAATAGTTGCATGACCACCAAATCATACACCAGTGCATTGTACGAACACGTACACAAATGTATGGATCTCGCCATACCCAATAGAACCAAGACGCTCTCCTCCAAAAAAGAAGCCAATCTGGTAGTCCCCTGCATTAAACAAACTCTACAACAGAAGGAGGAAACTGATGTAGAATCACGTGAAGTCCCAAGACTGGAAAAACCTCCCTTATCAGCCTCAACAAAAAGTTGAGATCCCTCATCAAATCCTCTAAAGCTAGCTATGAAAACAGAATTGCAGCAGATAGTAAAGACAACCACAAGGCCTTCTATAGTTATGTAAAGAATCTATATGGCAATACCCAGATTTGCTCTGAGCTACTGCACAATGGTACCTCCTACAGATATTGCCAATATACTGGCCAACAGATTCAGTGCCAACTTTACCCCCCCCCCCCAATCACAATACCAGTAAATTGCCAGGCACTCAGTATTACTGCTGCACATGTTAAAACAGCTCTGTCCAAGGCCACAAATACAGCATCTATGGGACCTGACAATATCCCTGGCTGTGTTCTGCATGAACTACAGAGTAAACTGGCACCTCACCTGTGTACCTTGTTCAATCACAGCCTCACCTCTGGCTTTGTCCCTACCGAATGGCACACTGCTGCAGTCATCCCTCTCAACTAAGGAGGAATGACTACAGACCCTGGGAACTATCGCCCCATTAGCCTGAGTCTAATATGCAAAGCTATGGAATGCATCATTGTGGACCTAATAAACAAGGATATAGGGAATCTCCGAACTCTGGACCCCACACAGTTTGGTTTTGTGAAGGGTAGATCATGCCTGCTCAACTTGATCAACTTCTTTGAGTCAGTCATCAGAGCTGTGGATGAAGGCAAGGTGGTTCATACAGCCTACCTTGATCTGGCCAAGGCCTTTGATACCATTGTCCACTCAAGAATCATAGAAAAACTCACTGAGCTGGGCATGAATTTCTATATCACCAGGTGGGTTTAAAACTGGCTCACAGATAGAACCCACAGTGTGAAAATAGCTGACTCCAAGTCAGACTGCTGACCAGCCATGAGTGGAGTTCCACAGCATTTGGTCCTGGGTCCTCTCCTGTTTAGTATCTACATCTCTGAAGTCCAGGCCAACATGAAGGGACTCTGGCTGACAAAGTTTGCAGACAATTGCAAGTTGGGAGCTATTATTAACTACCTAAGTGATGTTCACATCCTACAGAAAGGTCTCACTGAGAACAACGACTGGTGTCAGAACCATGGCTTTAAGCTCAATGCCAAAAAATGTGTCGTCATCTTCTTTGGGAAAAACACAATTCCCATGAATCACCACATCGATTGTAGTCCACTGAACACAGAAGGCGTTATGAGAGATCTGAGAACACAGGTTGACATCAACCTCTCTTTTGACCACCACATTGTCACTGTGGTCAGAAAGTCCTTTTATGTGGCACATCTCATTACTAAGGGTTTTGCATCCAGGAAGAAAGAGGTCATTGTCTACCACTACTCTTCCCTCATTAGTCCAATCATCAAGTACAATACCCCATTTGGCATGTACCTCATTAGACACCTGCAACAACTGGAGATGCCACAAATGTACCTCACAAAGAGGATCCTAGCCCTTAAACACTTGTCCTAAATGGACAGACTCAGAAAACTCCAACTATTCTCTGTCTCATATCGCCTACTTAGAGGTGATCTCTGCTTGACTTACAAAGTCATGTCTGACCCAGCTCTGTTAGAAATTATACATCTAAAGAAATCCCAATCCCTCCACACTACATGTTCCAGAGACTTCAACCTCATTACCACAATCAACAGAATGTGCTGGAGGAACAGGTTCATAACATAGAGACTGCCCATGCTATGGAATAGACTTCCCATACATGTCAAACAGAGCACCTCACTGTCCCTCTTCAAGAGAAATATTGATGAGTGGATGGGAAATAGAAAATTCACCCCAGGGATCACTCCAGTGGCTCTACTTGACAGAGGCACTGGGAACTAAGGTTGGGTGGCATGATGCCAGGATAATCCTATGGGCTAGGCTCCAGGGCCATTAGCCTAGAACACACCTATGAACCTATGAACCTATGAACATGTAGTTGTTTCCAACAACATCCCATTTGACCTGATTCCATCACACATTGCACTTTATGGAATAATCCAGTATGGTAAATATATTCTTACAGTGTGATAACTTGCAAGGTTGGTGATTGTTTACTTTAAGACACACTAGGATGTGCAATAGCAAGGGCTGCCCCTGATGTGACGTGTGTTACCAGTAATTGCCATCTTCTTGAAAACATCTTTAATTTGCATTTCAAGCACTTTAAAAAGAAAATGAAGCTGATTTCCCTCACTATATTGTACTACTGTTTGCATAATAATTCTAAAAAGTCATCAGTAAAAGTGAAATTGTAGCTTTATCAGTGGCAGACACCACAGCACATTAATTACAACTCATCCTTTATTAATTAAAATCTGTCACCTTTCTGTCTCTTCTAAAACTGGCAATTTGATGATAAAGTGCGGTGGATTACACTTCATAAATGACAGCAAGACTTTTTTAACTTCATAAAATTGTGTTGATTCCCATGTTCTTTTATTCTGTCAAGTCAACTTTTCAAGTTAATAGTACTAATATTTTTCAAAATGTCTCTGATTCCGGAGGTATCAATGTCATGTAATGCTCTTGGTTTTATCAATGAAGCCCAGCTTTACCACTTTAGTATGCACTGTGTCTGCTAAGCAAGACATGCCCAACAGGCGTGTGGCAGAAGTGAAATAAATAAAATCTGAAAATAAAATCTTTCTCTTAAGGTTATAATACCAGTGTATTTATATTTTGAAAACAAGGAGTATAAAAGACAGCATACTATTTCCAGCAGAATGGTGGACAGCAACAGTAATCCCTCTGCATAAAGGGGGACCATCAACCGACCCTAGGAATTATAGGCCCATAAGCTTGACTAGCCTCATCTGCAAGGCCATGGAAAGACTCATTATGGAACTTATTAACAAGGACATATGTAATCTCCAAACACTCAACCCAATCCAGTTCGGATTCATTAAAGGTAGATCATGACTGTTAAACATGGTTGACTTCTAAGGGAAAGTCAGAAGACCCTGGACAAAGAAAAGACAGTGCATACCACCTATCTTGACCTAGCCAGGGTATTTGATACAATCCTCTGCTCAGGTATTATACAGAAACTCTCCCAATTGTGAATTAACCCCTACATTACCATATGCGTAACTTACTGGCTCACAGAAAGGACACACACTGTCAAAGTGGGTGACTTCACCTCTTGCAAAAGACCAGTCACCAGTGACGTACCACAAGGTTCTATGCTGGGCCCCCTTACTGTTTGGAATTTATTTCTCAGAAGTCCAGGCAGACTTGGATGACCTGTGGCTGACCAAGTTTACTGACAATTGCAAATTGGAAGCAATCATTGAGTCCCCCAACAATGTTAATATACTGCAGACAGGGTTAATGCAGACAAATGATTGGCGCTAAAGCCAAAGATTAAAGCGAAATGCAAAAAAAATCCATTATTATTCCCTTTGGGAAAGCTGACATCCCTGATAATTACATTATAGACAGCACCCCCTAAGTGTAGACTTGGTACATGATTTGGGTACTCAGGTTGATATCAACCTGAACTTTGACCACCACGTATCCGCAGTATTAAGGAAATCCTTCTATGTGTCACATTTTTAATTAAAGGCATCACATCTAGATCTAAGGATGTTAAAATTCCATTACACTCAGCCCTCATCAGACCAATATTTGAGTACAATGCTCCCTTTTGCATGTACCTCACCAGACACCCACAACAATTGGAGAGACCACAGAGATTTTTCACCAAGAAATTACAAGGTTTAAAAACCAAGTCTTATGCAGAAAGACTGAAAGTCCTGTTACTGTATTCTGTCTCCTACAGGTTGCTAAGGGATGACCTGTGCCTGGCTTATAGGGCAGTCTCTGACCCGGTCCTGATGGAAATGATACACTTGTAAATCAAACTGCACGAGCATCACTCGCTCCAGGGATCTTAACCTAGCCTCTGACAAGAACAGGTCATACTGGAGAGATAGATACATTTCACAGAGACTGCCAGTCCTCTGGAACAATCTTCCAATTCACATGAAACAGAGCCCTCCCCTGACTCTCTTCAAAAGGAACCCAGATCAATGGATGGGTGACCACAGATTCACTCCTGGGGTAATATCCATGTCTCTCCTGGACAGAGGAAGTCATTATTAACTACCAGAGATCCTTACCTCTGCAAACCTCACTCACTTAACCATCGACAACTGGGGCAACTCGGGACAAGTATGGCTAGGCTTGTAAAGGCTCTCGGGCTGTTAGCCTAGTAACTTCTATGAACCTAAAGCTAGTTTAGTTAAGTTAGCAGTCAGTAAAAAATAAGAAAATCTACAGAATCTCAGCACTACCCTTTCCCCATCCACTTCTGCACAAACTTTGGTGGTGGGTCTTAATACAATCACTGTAAGGTTAAAGCACACCAGTTGAATATGTGAGAGCTGGTCAGGACCGAAAAGTGTCAGTTTGCCTAGCCCATCTACCCAGTTAACAAAGTAAGTAGAATGTGACCATCCGGAACTTGGACTTCTTTACGAAGCGGTTTAGGTGGCTGAGGTCCAGAATGGGTCTCAAGTCCCCTGTTCTTTTCGGCACCAAAAATAACTTTGAGTAAGTTCCTAATCCGGTCTGGTCTGCGGGGACTGGCTGGATGACTCCCTTTCCGAGCAGCTTTGCGACCTCTATGGCTGCTTGATCCCGTTGACTGGGTGGCACGTCCGGGATTTTCCTTGACGGTGGGGGGGATGGATAAAGGGAATGGTGTAACCTCTGGCGATGATACGAAGCACCCACTGATCCTGAGTGATGGAAACCAGGGCCCTTGGATGCTCCAAAAATCGACCCCCAACTGGCTCTGGAGACACACAGTCGGGCAGTCCCTCAAGGACACTGGAAGGAGGAACCACAAAAGGATTCATGGTCTCCTGTGTTGCAGGGGCCTCTGCCACCTCTAGGGCAATGTCTTCCAGAATAATTCCCCCCTCCTCTGCCTCTGAAAGGGGGGGGGTCACTCTGATGGGCAGGGAAAGACTTTTGGGACTTTCTGAACCACATCTTTCCTCCCCTCTGCGCCTTGGGATAAGGTCTCGAAGGGAGCGAAAAATGGGCCCCAACGGCAGACAAAGTCTTACCCTCCTGCTCGCATCTAGTGAGTGTGTCTTTCACCTTGGGTCCAAAGAGAGAGGACCCGTCGAATGGAGCGTCTGTGAAAGAAGACTTGAAAGCCTCCGCAAAGTGACACAAGTGCATCCAGGCTTGCCTCCTAAGGGCTATGTCTGAACTCGCTGCCCTACTCGCCCCTTTGGCTGCATATGATATGAGCCTCATGGACGAGTTAACAATCGACGAAAGGGTAGACAGCTGGGCATTGACAGACTGCGTCAACACCTCAGGCACGTTACTCGACAGGGTATCTCCCAACTCCTTTATGAGATCCCTTTGGAGCCTCGTAAAATGACACAAATAATTCAGCGACTGCAGGGTAAAGGTCACTGAAGTCAGGGTACACTTCCCATACCTATCCATGCTCCTGGACTCTTTGTTAGGAGGATGGATAGATGTAGATGCCTCTGCCACATCCTGCTGGGTGGCAGACGCCACCACCATAGCATCCATTGGGACTCCCTTGGTTAGAAACTTCTTGCCAGGGGGTGCAGATAAAAATTTGTTGGGGCGAGAAGGAACTGGCTCCACAGAGTCAGGGTGCTCCCACACCCTTCGACAAATAAGGTCCAGTAATTCATCAAAGGGTGGAGACACCCAGGAGGTGGAGGGTTGGGTTCCGAAGGCCTTGAGGAAGACCGACTCCTCCGCGGAAGGGGTTTTGGACAGCCAGTTGCCCCTCTGTCTCAAGATCTCCAGGACATCGGAGAATGAGACATCATCAGAGGATGACTTTGGGGACCCTTCTGCATCATCAAGGTCGGTGTCCGAAGTGAAAGACTCATCTGGGGAGTCTATGTGCTTCCTCTTGCACAAATTTTTCCTGGGGGGCTCTTCAGGCAAAGACTCTGAAGGCTCCTCGGAAAAAGGGGGACCACACATGGAGGAATCCTCAGGCCTCAGAGCCGTGCTGTCCAAAGACAGGGGGGCACCAGAAGCTCTAGTTGCCATGTCTAGGGAAGGAGTCGCAGATTCCAGTGAAGTCACTAGAGATTTGTCTAGCGCACTCCTCATAGCCTCAAAGGCAGGTCCTCCAGAATCTGAAGAAAGGCCCGCCTGCGAGACCATGACTGGTGTCGGGGTCCCCCTAGCCGAGGCGCCAAGGGGGAGACTCGGGGTCAAAACCAGAAGCCCCGAGAAATCCCCCTCGGGCTCAGCCGAGGACACCCAAGAACCGTAACCCCTGGAAGGAACAGAAAAGGTTAGAGCTGAAGACGGCACCGACAGACTAGCAGTGGGTCTCGGAACTGACTCAGGAACCTCACCTGACTCTGCGAACCCCGTCTCCGACGACACCAGGGTTGTCGGAGGAGGAAGAAACGGAATTGAAATGGTTGGCTCCGGCCGCTGGGCTGGAGCTGAAAATAATTTAGATAAGACAGGTGACTGGAGGAGCCTCTGGACCACCCTATCTAAATCCGAATCTGAAAGCCTGGAGGACCTGGAGGAAACAGACGGGGGGCGAGAAACTCTTTCAACCGGCTCCGAGGCAATGCTGGAATGTCGACTCCTAATCGGCTCCAGAAGGATCGGAGCCGAGGAAGACTCGATTAGAACCGAGACCCCCTTCAGCGCCGATGGTTCAGGAGCCGAAGAAACCGACCCTGGAGCCGAAACACTCACCTGTGGCTCCGAGACCAATGGAGCCGAGGAAAACTCAGATTGGCATTCTCTATCCTGCGGCTCCATGACCAATGGAGTCGAGAAAGGAGACCAAGACTTAGATCTTCTCTCCTGCGGCTCCGAGACCATTGGAGCTGAGGAAGAAGACCCAGACATAGATCCTCTATCCTGCGGCTCCGAGATCAGTGAAGCCGAGGAAGAGGACAAAGACTTAGTTCTTTTTTCAGGAGGCTTCAGCCAAAGACTTCTTTTTCTTCGATTTCAAAGAGGGAGAAGAAGATAAAGCTTCCTCAAAGGCTGGTTTTAATAAACCTTTCAAGATCAACTTATTTTTCCTCTCCTGTAGTACACGAGAGGAAAAGGCATGGCAAACACTGCAAGATTCTTGCAAGTGTTTTGCCCTTAAGCAATAAACACAGATGGCATGGCCATCTGTTAACGACATTTTGTAGCCACATTTTGAACATTTTTTAAAGCCTGACGGCTTATGCTCTTTTTCTTTGCCAGACATGACCCACAAACACTCGAAACACAAGGAAGGGAAGGGAGGGAGGAGCTCTAACTAAAACGCTCGACAAGAAATATGGCAAAGGCCCTCTAACTCAAACAGGCCTAGCTCGCCAAACAGAAGGAATCACACAACAAGAAAAACAAACACAGCCAATCACAAGGTAGTACAGATGACAATAGCTATTAAAATAGCTGTTTGGTTATAAAATTTTTAAGCTAAGAACAAAAACGACCCAAAAAGGCCAAAAAAGAAGGGCACTTGGCCACAGCCAAGTCGAGACCACGTCGTTACTTCAGAAGCGGCAAACGAGATCTGGGGGTTTGGGCGTGGTGCATCCTGGGAAAAGGGGGTTGGCCCAGCCAATGAGAGACTTCATGCTAGTGTATCGGCCGAGTCGGAGCCGATTCTTGGCTCTGAGCCCATCAGTTATGAATGTAGGCGAGATAGGATCGCATTACATCACTTGTTCCCATAATAAATGTCCAGGCTGTTCTTAAAAATATCTAAACTAGTACTTGCTTTAATGTAATTTGGTAGTCTGTTCCAAGCATCAGCTACTCTATCAGAGAGCCAATTAGTGCACTTCTCATTCCTATAGAATCTTCTACATAGGTTATCTGATGATTCTCTAGTACTTTTTGATAACCCCAAACATTCCCAGAGGTAGTTGTCCCTAAATGCTCTATATACCTGAATAAGATCTCCTCTTAAATATCTGTAAGAGACACTGTACAAGTTCAGATATTTTATTCTTTCATAATAACTTAGATTTTCACATCCATTGATGCCCTTAGTATATTTCCACTGTACTCTTTCCAGTTTATTCATGCTTGTTTTCCTATAGGGTTTCCATATTGTTATTCCATACTCAAGTTTGGGTCTAATGTAACTAACAAACAATGACTTCATTATGTTTGATTTCCTAGACTTTATAAATCTTTTTATACAACCTACAGTTCTATAACTATCATTAGCCAATTGGTTGATATGATTAGAAAACCTCATAGCTGAATCTACCCATATGCCCAGGTCCTTAAATGAGTCTACAGTTTCAATCACTGTGTGCTGTATTAAATATTCACCTTTCAGTTTATGTCTCTCAAATCACATATGCTTAGTTTTTGATGTATTTATCAACATATTATTCTCCTGTGCCCATATGGTTAATTTAGTCAAATTATTTTGCAGACATGCCTTATCTGTAACACTTGTAATCAGTTTACCCAATTTCAGGTCGTCAGCATATAGACTGTAGAACACCTCAGATGAAAAAGTAAGGTCTGAAAGATACAATCTAAACAAGTTAGGTCCTAGTACAGAGCCCTGTGGGACAACTTGACTGTAACCAAAGATTTCACCTGTCCAGTTGGTGTGTGATACTTGCCATGTCCTATTTGTAAGCCATGCAGCTATCCATCTTATCAACAGTACATCAATACCTAGTTGTACTAATTTATTGATCAGTGTTTTGTGCAGGACCCTGTCAAATGCTGAAGTTAAACCTATATAAATCACATCACAGCACAATTTTTCATTCATAGCTGTCATTATATTGTTATAGAACATCATGTTACAGGTGGTAATAGATCTATTTTCAACATATGCATGCTGATATATGGTTTCACATCCCAACCTATCCAGTTCTAACAATACGTATCCAGTATTACCTTCTCCATTATTTTTTCACAGCATGAAAGTAGACTTAAGGGTCTATATGATTCTGTGTTTGTCCTACTCCCCTTTCCCTTAAAGACATGTCTCCAATCTTGAGGAATCTCCCCATATTTATATGACCTAGTGAATAATAGATGTAATGGCAGTGCAAGTTCTTGCTTAAGTGTTATCAAATCATTGTTACTTATTCCATCTCCTCCCTGTGTTTTGTTTGGATCCAGTTTGGACAGTTCTTTTTAAATATAATCTAATTTGATTCCAGTATCTGGGGTAAGTGCTTTTGTCTGACCAAGTGCAGACTTTATCAAAACCACAAGTGCTTACTTCCATACATTTAAATAACAATCTTAATTAAGTATTAATTAAAAATTAAAGTGGTAACAACCTAACAATGCCAAAAAAACAAGTCCACTTTCATACTATAGTAAGAACTCGTTTTTTGAATAATATAATTTATAAAATAGAGTCCTTTTCTGTCAAAACTGGCTTTAAAGAAATATGCTCATTCATGCCAGGGGGTTGGCAAGCATTAAGATGCAATTGCCATTTTAACTCAGTTTTTTCTATTTTATTTGACCAATTACCCCCTCTGGCTTCCTTCAAAATAATTTGCAGGATTCCAAACTTGTACCCAGAAAAATCAGAGCAAGTAGTAGAATGCCTAAAAAGAGCATTATGGGTATTTTGTGTTTTAATAGCATATAGGTGTTCATATATTCTTTTTTTAAATACTCTCTCTGTCTTTGCAATATAAAATCCTTTGCACCCTTTACACACAGACAATTATACCAACCCTCTGCTGTTACAACTGCCTGCTGCTAACTTGATTTTCATTGGAGGCTCCCCTACCCAAATTTCTGTGCCATTAAAAACATAAGTACAATATTGACATCCACCACAGGGTCTCGTACCCCTACTAACCCTTCTTCTAATAGGTTGTTCCAAGGGAGTGTTCATATTGCTCCCTACTTTGTATGAAAATTTGGGACCCTTCCCTAGCTTATCAATAATTTCACCATTACATTCCAAAATAACCTAGTTCTTTTTCATAATTGTCCTCACTTTCTGTCCAAAAGACCGATATTGGGTTACGATGGTGTGCAGAAATATGTGGTTATCCAATTTGAGAGGGGAATTTACTAATTTACTTTCCCCCCTGTCTCAAATTAATCTCGCCCTGTCCTAACAAGGGAGTAAATTTGCTCCTCCACCCTTCTAAAATTTCCTCTCTAATCTGTCCAATGAGGTTCTTTGGGTATCCTCTGGCCATAAACATCTGGGTTAATTTACCCAGCTCTGTTTTCAAATTAGTCAGTGTGAAACACATCCTTGCCCCCCTAATCATCTGTCCTCTAACAATATTCCTGTTAACATAATAGGGATGCTGGCTGTTGTAACTCAAATAACAGAATAGGTAGGCTTACGGTAAACTATAGTTGTAAAATTATCTATTTGATAATCTTTGGTAATTTCCACATCCAGGTAGTCAATGGTATCCTGATCAAAAACATGAGTAAATTGAAAATAGAAACTAATGCCATTGATGTAATCCACAAATTTTTCAACCTTAGTTTTATCATATTTCCATAAAATAAAAATGTAGTCCAAATATCGGATGGACACCAGCCACTCATTTATGTAACCAGAACCAAAAATACATTTCTCTTCCCATCTTGGCATAACCAAATTCACATATATGGGGGCACAACTTGTGCCCATTGCTACTCCTTTTACTTGTTTATAATATTCGTTCTCAAAGGTAATAAAGTTGTTATACAAAATCTGTTCCATCATCTCCATTACAAAATTGACCATGTTGTTACTCAAATTAGTGTACTGAACTAAGACCTCATGAAATAATTCAAGGCCCACCTCATGGGGAATAGAACCAAATAAATCTACTACATCTATAGTAGAAAATCCTGTAGATTCCCTAAACAAATCAGCTTTGATCCCATGAATCTTTAACAACATGTTTAATGGATGTTATAGCTTCCTTAACCAGTTGGTCCACAAATATTTCCAAGGGGTAAATCAAACTTTTAACTGTTATGTCCTGCTACAATAAGCCTATAGGGAAGGTGGTTCACATTCTTGTGTACCTTCAGAATTCCAAACCGTGTTGGAATAAACGGAAATGCATTTTGTAAAAAATTATACAATCCTTCATTTATAACTCCTTGGTACAAGTTGTCTTCCAAAGGAAGTTGTAACCTTCTGTGTGCTATGTGAATCTCATTCAAAGAAACAGAATATTTATCTTTATGCTGTAACATCAAAATTATATTGTTCACATAATCAGTCTTGTCCACCAGCACTAACCCACCCCCCTTATCTGGCTTCATAACCCGTATGCGATCAGATTCCCTAAAACTGTTCAACAGTTGCAGTTCTTCCCTGGTCAAGTTGTAATAATTATTTTTGTGGACCTGATATTTCTGGTGTATTTCCTTCATACAAATCTTCTCAAAATGGGCCAACATAGGGTGTAATACAGCCTGTTATACAGGCTCTTCTTTCTGAATCTAATACGCCCTTCATTTTGTTCCAACCCATCTTGAAATGTGATTTCAAAATGTAATTTTCTAACGTAAAGCTTAAGTTCTATCAACACATCAGATAGGTCAGGTTTGTTCCAAGGGACAAATTTAAAGCCTTTTTCAAACAATGAAAAATGCTCTTTAGTAATAAGTTCCTCAGTGTAATTAAAAATGTTAAAGCCTTTAAGACTTGTCAATTTCCCATCAAAGCTAGAGGTAATAAAATTATCTAAAATGTTGTCCTTCAATATCTGTTCTGGTTCCAATTGTTCCAAAATGTACCTCGTCCTCTCTGAGGCCGACCTCTCGGCATCTGTGGTCCCACTAAAAAATTCTGTCTATTCCTATTCTGGTTAAGAATTTGCTCAGATCTATGCAAGGGGGGGTATTCCTGTTCAAACACTTCATCTACCTCTGTATTCTGGAAATCTATCTGTGGGTTTAATTCTCCTGTTCTAGTATCATAATTAGTACATCCTGCATTAAGGTCACACGTACCCTCCTGGTTTCTGTCAGTGTTAATCTCAAAATAACTTTTGGGTAAGGGATAAGCCTCCTTGTGTCTGTATTCCAATTCGTCCCTCTTGAGCTTCTTTTGTTTCCTAACTATATTAGATTTAACTTGCTCTTCAATATTTGAAAATATTTTATCATATTTGGCCTCAAAACTTATAAAACTGTCATCATTCAAAATCTCATTATTTAAAACATTTACTTCATCAAGTAACAATTTAATTTTGTTATTATTAATTTTAATAATGAAATGTAAAAGTTCCAACTCATGTCAATCAAACATGGCAAGTAATTCATCTAGTTCCTGCTGTCCCACCATTAAACCATTAGGAAATTTGCTCATCCTAAGCCCTTTTGGCACTCTTTGCACTCTTATACATTCTGCAAGGTACACATTGTCTGTCTGAATTTACATACCTTTCTCATTTTAAGTTCAAAGTCCTGAAGTTTGTTCATTCGAGTCTCATTAAAAAGCACCGGTTCTTTGTTAATCCACTGGTTAAAATGAGTTAACTGGTTGTTGTTTTGCGGTATGTTGTTGCTCATTCCTTGCCCACAAGGTATACTGTCTTGACTAGGTTGCCTCGTTATACGCTCATTAACCAGCAAACTTTCACCGTTTATACCGGAAATAACTCTGGCCCCAAAAGACTTTGAAGACCCTGAAGAACATGGAATTTGTAGTTTGCCAATGATAGTTTGCATCTGCTGACATTGTATGCTCAACACTTTGGTTAACTGACTAACCACTCCTTCCTCATTCATACTAGCTGTAGTACTATTCTCAAGTCCCAATACCGGTGTACTGTTAAGACTGTCAGTATCCATTCGGACCAAAATAAAGTTCCTACCCTGATATAAAGGGAAAGGTCTCCAGACACACAAAAACAAAACAAATAACTGAAGGTATGCATGTCAAGTGGCAAAAACAAGACCAACAAATCCAATACCACTTGAAGACAGTTCACATTTGTGAATATTAATATGATTCATATGCTTGTCTTACAAATGTAAGAGAACTATATGTTATGTGTATATTAAATTACTGGTGTAGAAGTGTGTGTTGAACAGGGTTTGTACAGTAATGAGCATCAAGGATGTGTCCACAGTGTACCCTACTGGAAAAGAACAGAAATATATATAAACTATATACCTGTGCAAATGCATGTTTTAATAGTAGAAGCTGGAACACACAGAGTTAACTTGCAAAACTTCAAGAAAATAAGTTGAAATTAAAGTGTTTTACGATTGTGTTATCTCTCAGTTTCAGTGAATCAGACACAATGTCCAGAGCTAGAAGTTTTTATATTGTCTTGGAGAGCAGTAATTTCTAGGTCTAAAATGTAAAAGTGTTTAATAGTTTTACGGCTTCCGGTTCTGAGCAAACATCTGAGAGATATATATTTTTAACACAGAGATGTTAGCCTGGGAACTGAAGGCAGGTGACACAGAGTGATGTCATCCAAGCTAACCCAGCAGTAATGTTTGATATTAATTTAAGAACTCTCTCAGAGAGAGACTTTGTATTTTGTATTTTGTCTTTGACCTGGAAACATCCATCATCAGCACTTCTGCCTGCATGTTGCTCTGTAAGTAAGTCTTAGGGCATAGTATTTCTCTTAGATATAGATAGGAATATAGCAAAGATTAGTTTAGATGTTTTCAGTATTTATTTGAGACTGTCCTGCAATGTTGTTTTAAAATATTTCCTGTGATTTTGAGCTCTGAAGTAACTGTGTTGATTGAGTTAGTGTTTTGTTCTTTTATTATTAAACATATTTAAACCTATCTTTGTGGCTGATATTTGAGACATATTTAAGCTCTTAGTGTACTTGCATATGTATTTGGTGACACTGTACAGGCCACTCCTAACAGCCTGGAGCTTGGTCAAAGACTACCATTTGGATAATAGTAACATTACACAGGAAGATTGAACACCCTTTGTAAGGGCCTTATAGTAGCTGATACGTAGGGGTTGATGGCAGTGATAACTACCTTATAGTCTGGGCAGAAGAGGGCATAGCTAGTAAACCTGGGCCAGCCTTCCCTAGGAATGTCTGTGTTTGTATATAAATCAAATCTCAAAGTGGGTATGTCAGCTACCTGAGCAGGGACACAAAGCACTGGTTGGACAGAGAGTGCTGGAGGTCTTGGCTTGACCACTCAGTTGAGATCTCAACCCTATAGATGTGCCAGTAGGGAGTCTTATCAGGAGTCTGGAGAAAGAGGGAGAAACCAACCTCAGACTGACTGTGATCTCTGTGTGCTCTTAAGGGAAATTGTACTTTACTGTGCATGTACATGTCATCCTCTCATTGTGTACATCCCTCACTGTTGCCAGTGGTGAGGACTGAGGCTCCTTGATTACTGGGCCAGTGCAGGGGCATCACAACAATAATAATATAAAACTTGATGGAAATCTACCTGTAATTCTATAATTCATGATCCAGGATTTTGAGAGCTGCAGTATTTGAAGTTAAGGATTCATAAACACCTACGCTAAGTGTATACTAATTGTACATGTTCTGCATTCAAGAACATCCCTGCTACATTTTTGTGTTGTCTATTCACTCAGAAAGATTACACTAAGTGTACACATAGTCTACACTTTATGGTAACCTTTATGAACTCCCTTGAAATTTAAGGCTGCAAGAAAATAGTAGGAAACTAAAATTAGGAGGAATAAGGTGGGACTTATGCTTGTATTGTCTGTTTACTTGGAATATTGTACAATTAGTGTACATTTAATCTAAGCATTCATTCGATTTGAACAAAAATGAAACATTACTTGTGTGTGTGTGTGTGTGTGTGTGTGTGTGTGTGTGTGTGTGTGTGTGTGTGTGTGTGTGTGTGTGTGTGTGTGTGTGTGTGTGTTTATGGATCCATGCTCTTCTATCAAGATGTTTACAAATTTCATGTCTCCACGAGAGCCACAGTGACGCAATGACAATGAGTTCACAGGCTTGCTAAGATGGTTTTCTCTTGTCACAATGACATGCTTGGATTCTGAAAGGTACTGTATGTCCTAGGGATCCCTATTAGAAGACCCAAGACTCAAAAGCCTGAAACGGCTAAATATCGAAGCAGCTTTTAAGCAAACTCTTTCCCTGCCATTTTTGGCACTGTAGTGCGGTGTCGGAGTTGGTATATTTAAGTAGGGGGGCGAAGCCCCCCACTTAATGTAATGTTTAAAGATTTTTTTTTTTGTTGAAACAGCAATTTTTTTCCCTAGGAAAACAATCACTGAACTGACAGCTCGAAATTGTAAGCTTTCGCTTCCATAGGGTCGATTAATCACCGTTTGCTTTTTTAAGCGTTCGGTAATCTAATATAGACCCCTTCCCTAGCAAGACGTATTACATTTACTTAACTACAGATCTACCACTACAGCTGGGAACCTGATACTAAAAATAAATATCAGCAAGAGAAAGTGACAGATACATTATACAGCATCTCAAAGACTCTAAGCTTTCCCTTACAATTAGAACTAATCAGTCAGTTACCTCCTTGACACATAGTCATAATATGCATATGAGTAGCAAAAAAAATGTCAGCATGGAGAAACAACAATCAAGTTTCCTGAAGACCAATAAATCATAACAATGACAATGGAATTTACGAACTTAAGAACTCATGATGATTCTGAGGCAGACTAGTCAAATGGCTTCACATTATGAATAGTAGACCACACTACAGCAGAATGAAGCAAACGTGAGAAGAATTAGAGGTGGACAAAATTAGTGGTATAGTCAGAAACTGAGGCATGGTCAGCATTAGAGGCATGGTCAGAATTTAAGAAAACCATATACCAGCTTCCATACTGTTGTCACTCCCCATACTATTACCCACAATATGATGCACAGTATTGGGACAAGTCACATTCAGAGGTTTTGCCAGAATTTTTGATTTGCACATGAGGGGCTTGTTCTGCTAGCTCTAGCAACAAATACTGTCCTTTATTCTAGGTTATATATTTTAAAATTTGAAACTAAACATGAAGCACATGCAGCAAAACACATATAGCAAAAGCATATAACTGGATAACATATACAGACACATTCACGTTCTTTGCTGGCTTATTTGTACCCATCTACAATTTACAGACATATCAGCCACGACAAGGAAAGAATTCTTTATCAACTAATTTGCTGTCCTTGAATTGCATTTACTAAAGCAAAATGCAGATCATTGATCATCTGCACCTCATAGAAGTAAAATGCTGCTTCTGTAGGCAGTATCATTCCTCAGTTCCTGCAACTGTTCTTAACCTGCCATCCCTTTAATGGTCCTCCATCCCATAATAGTTGAAGTGGCATTATGGCACATATCTATTATGCCCTGGTGGTCTAGTACATCCACCACAATCTCATACTGCTGCTGGCACCATTATGACACTTCAAGAGTAATCCCTGATGGTCTGGTGTATCCCTCCACCCCTGATCCCCATACTGCTGTTGGTGTAATTACAGGACTTTAAAGGTGATCCCTGGTGGTCTAGTGAATTCCTCCACCCTGATCCCTGTAATGCTGTCAGTGTCATTACAGCATTTTAAGAGTAATCCCAGGTGATCTAGTATATTTTCCCACCCCATCCCCTTACTGTTGGTGCCATTACAGCACTTTAAGAGTAATCCCTGGTGAACTAGTGTATTCTTCCCACCTCCTGATCCCCATTATACTGTTGCTGTCATTAAATAACTTGCTTTATGAGTATTGCCTGGGGTTTAGTGGTTCCCCCTCCATGTGATTCTTTTACCAAGGTTGTGGCAGTCAGTTGAACATAGCCTTTTGGAACTGTTCAATACAACAATATAGCGAGGAACAACTTTATTGATCTATACAGGTGAGTGATTTCTTGAATCACTCAAACATGTAAATGCTTTCCTGGAGACAATTCCATGGTGAGAGCATATGGCTAATTAGCATATGCCTCCTTTGCTCGGGAATGCCTGATTAGCATTCAGCATGGATGGGGGAGGTGGCAGCCGCCCTGTGCAGAGTTACATGTACATACGTCATGGTAGAGGACTATGCAGTACCATGAAAGAGAGTTTGCTTAATCATAAAATGTACCATGATAAGTATGCAGAAATGTACACATTGCAGTACCTTAATTAATCCCAGCCTTGTTGTCCTTGTGAAAAATTCTATCCCTCAATAATTGAGGTAAACCATAGCTTACATGGTGGATGGCTTGCTGCATTCATGCTATAAAGTAAGAGCCTTCCATTGCTGCAGTTATTATGGAAATGCAGTATCCTACACATTCATTTAAGTTATAAGGTGCTATGAATTTATCCCTTAATAATGTTAAAATAGCAGGTTGGATTGCAACATCAAGAAAAAAAATTCAGGTGACCATCCCTACCAAAAAAATAAAAAGTAATCAAAACAGTTGCTTTCAGTATCAAATGCATTATAATTAGGTACTGTATATGGTAATATGGATAACTACCAGTTGCACAAGGTTCTTATTTGTATTTGTTACAAAAGAACATCAAATCACTTTAATCCATTTACATTGGGTACAGACCATCTTGATATCAGCAACACTGTCAATAACTGTGGATGTTGAGATGACAAAGAATTTTAAAATCAAGAATTCTGTGATTGTCAAATAAAAAAAATCCAACTTTCTAAGCACTTTGCAGAGATTGTATTCTATTGGTACAGTTAATATACTTTAAAGAGTTACTCTAATATATTAAAAATGAATAAAAATCATACCCAAAGGTGATAGATCATGCTACTTATTAGCATGTCATCTCACTCTCATCTATACCACATAGAAAGAGGCTGTGGCAAGCTAATCAGTGACCTGTTATATGAAGTAAGCAGCAAGCAACAAGCAACCAATGGCAGTGAAGTAAGCCTCAAACAACCAATGGCAGAGACTGTCTGGAAATATGTAACTAGAGATTTGCCTTTGGAAGCAGACAGTTCACACTTCAAATATGTTTTTTTTATTACACATAGTGTAAAAAGTACTCATAGGACACTACACAAAGCAGCGTTAACAATAAACATTGGCCACAATAACAATCTATGCATTTTTTTTAATATTCTGTTATCACAGATTGATAGCAAAGGTATCATAATGAACATCAACTACTGCTTATGGCAAGAAACCAGCTAAGATTATTGTCAAAAAGCAGAGGTGGATACTTTTGGTGAGTTACCATTTTGTGATAGGATGCAGACCATATGTAGAAACAAACAGCAATTATTTAAACAGTTTAAAAATTGTCAGTGTGGATTATCAGGGAAATGGGGAACCAGTGCCAGTGTAAGAAAACCAAGATGGAGTAACACCATGTGGCCATTATTTCTTTCACTTGACCACATTCATATATCAAAGTTATACAGAGTCTGTAAGATGTTACACGGGAGAGCAGGGGGTGGTAAGGCTGTGCCAGAAGCAAAGAGCAGTTATTAGATAACATTTAAAATATTATCTATATAGCTTGTCAGGGATGGACTTGTGAGCAGCAGCTTGAAATATTACTGCTACAGTTTTTGTATCACTTTGATCACAATCAACTATTAGAGGTGAATGAACACAGAAAGTGGCTTTTGTATGGGATAGGGAGATGCACTTTGTGTGAAACTTAAAAGTATTACATTTATTTGATCACAGCTGAATGTATATAAGCATGGCATATCAAGGAAGACTTGTCAAATGGATAACGATATATATGGCCTTTTACACACAGGCACCAAATACAGAGATTGACATATTTGACTATGATAGTCGGTGCCCCATTCTACTAAATTCCATTGGTGATAGGTATGTGGCATATGTTCAGAGTGAGAAATGAACAACATGTCAGTATATATATATGTTGTGTCACAAGTCACACTGTGTGTGTGTGTGTGTGTGTGTGTGTGTGTGTGTGTGTGTGTGTGTGTGTGTGTGTGTGTGTGTGTGTGTGTAATGTGCATATATTTATTTTATTTATTTGACATTTGTTAAGTCCGACTGGGTATGAGCCCATTTTCAGTGGAGGCCTGGGGATAAAAGCTCCATACACAATTAACAAAAATTACATAGTTACAATGATTACAATACTTTATACAAAATACAGTTACGAAGAAATTAACAATAATGGATAGTACACGCATTTATAAATATACTAGTTAATACAATTTTACATTAGAATGCACCAGAAGGTCATGTAGAACAGGGATAAGTGAGGAGAGAAATTGCAGGGGAGTGATAATGTTATTGAATACATACTGTGTACATTTAGTGTACACTTTATTGAATCAGGCCCATGATTTATATATATATATATATATATATATATATGTATATATATATATATATTTATATATATCATGAAATTGTCAGCCAGAAAAAAAATGCCAAATATTTGTTTGATGTGAAACAAAATGCAAAAAAAAAAAAAGGTATAATGATAGTATAAGCCTACTGGTATTCCAGTTGAACCCACCTACGAATGTAAGCATTTGTAACATATTAATATTGTTTCCTTATATTCTTATAAAAATGTCAGGAGAAAACACATGGATAGAGTAATTTCCTATATGAGCATATCTGTCTGAACAGGTAAAATATTTTTCTGCTGTAATATTTAAAGAGAAAGAAAACAATCTTTTGTGAGGTAAGCATTTAATTCATGTTAATTCAGGTCTAAGAATACATTAATATGATTCGTATATACATATTTGTGTCTTTCGGCTTTTCCCAGTTAGGGGTCGCCACAGCGGAACTCCGGTCCGCTAATGATTGGCAGTAGATTTTTACGTGCTGGCTTGCTGGGCCTAACGCACAACCTTCAATGAAGGAACGCCCATTCACTCATGTTGCCACACCGAAGATGCTCTAACTGAGAATTGAACGGGGAACGTGTAACTGTGAGGCGACAACGCTACCGCAGCACTACCACCGCAGTATATATGTATTTATATATAAAGCTCATCAGCCAGAAATATACACATATACAGTATATATATATTTATATATATATATATATATATATATATATATTGTAAAACAGATCACTGAAAAGAAAGTAGCCATCAAATGGTAGTGTATGACTTCTGAGGTTCAGTTATGAAAGTGGAAAGAAAATCTGCCAAATCTACACTAGCCATTCATAAATGAATAATATCTACCTGAAGTAAAGCATAAAACTTTAATTTTGTAGTGGAATAGTTCCCTGTGCCCCAGTTTTGAGGACTTTCATCCACACAAGATTAAATTTATATTAACTCCATCTCTGTACAACCCAGGGAGAAAAGAGAAACCCTCTATCTAGTAAGGAAAAGGCAGCACATACACGTACTGTGACTTCTTTCCTTTTCTAAAAAAAGCATGATTGCACAGTGTGGAGCACAGGAATGCTAAGTGCTGCCGAGACACCTGCCAGACATCTAAAAATAGAAACCGGATGCAATTAATTATTTACTTAAATGTCATGTTTAAACATAGCTGAGCAGGTTTGCTCAGTGCGATGCTCAGCAGTGCTTATAGGTAGCTCAGAGGTATATGTAAAGGTATAGCAGAAGTCCACATATCCTTGTAGCTAAATGTTCAGAGGTATGGTCTCATGAGCAGTAGGTGCAGGGTTTGAATACATGGTAGGGAAAATAAGCATAATGCATCCGAGATTATCCAAGTGCAACTAACTCTGGTCAAGACCGCAATCCAAACTGTAGCTTGCTACAGATCCCTCACCATGCCCCAGGATTTCCACTCCTCGTTTCTTCATAGGTTCATAGGTAGGTACTAGGCTATCGTCCCAAGGGCCTACATAAGCCTAGCCAGCAAGGTACCATAGTTTATGCCACCCAAGAAAATTCTTGATCATCTTCTTTTGGCTGGTCTCATTAGGGGTTGCCACAGTGGATCATCTGTTTCCATTTCTTCCTGTCCTCTGCATCTTGCTCTGTCACATCAACCACCTGCATGTCCTCTCTCACCACATCCATAAACCTTATCTTAGGCCTCCCTCTTTTCCTTTTACCTGGTAGCTTCATCCTTTGCATCTTTTTCCCAATATACTCAGCATCCCTCCTCAGCACATGTCCAAACCAACGTAATCTTGCCTCTCTGGCTTTGTCTCCAAACCTTCCAACCTGGGCTGACCCTCTAATATACTTATTTCTAATCCTGTCCACCCTCGTCACACCCAGTGCAAATCTTAACATCTTTAACTCTGCCGCATCCAGCTCAAACTCCTGCCTTTTTGTCATTGGCACTGTCTCCAACCCACATAACATAGCTGGTCTCACTACCCTCTTGCAGACCTTCCCTCTCACTGGTAGCTTCATCCTTAGCATCTATCTTCCCTTTCACTCTTACTGGTACTCGTCTGTCACAAATCACTTCTGACACTCTTCTCCACCCACTCCATCCTGCCTGTACTCTCTTCTTCACCTCTCTTACACACTCACCATTACTCTGAACTATTGATCCCAAGTATTTAAACTCATCCACCTTTGCCACCTCTACTCCTTGCATCCTCACCATTCCTCTATCCTCACTCTCATTCACACACATATATTATGTCTTAGTCATGCTGACCTTCATTCCTCTTCTCTCTAGAGCATATCTCCATCTCTCCAGGGTCTCCTCCACATGTTCCCTACTCTCACTACAGATCACAATGTCATCTGCAAACATCATAGTCCACGGGGACTCCTGTGTGATCTCGTCTGTCAACCTGTCCATCACCATTGCAAATAAGAAAGGGCTCAGAGCTGATACTTGATGTAACACCACCTCCACCTTAAATGCATCCATCACTCCCACCACAGACCTCACCACTGTCACACTACCCTCCTACATATTCTGTACCAGTCTTACATACTTCTCTGACACTCCCAACTTCCTCATACAATACCACAACTCATCTCTAGGCACCTTGCCATATGCTTTCTCTAAGTTTACAAAAACACAATGCAACTCCTTGTGACCTTCTCTGTACTTCTCCATCAACACTCCCAGAGCAAACATTGCATCTGTAGTGCTCTTTCCCAGTGTGAAACCATTTTGGTGATCACTAATCATCACGTCCCTTCTTAACCTAGCTTCCACTGCTCTTTCCCATAACTTCATGCTGTGACTGATCAATTTAATCCCTCTGTAGTTACTACAGCTCTGCACATCAGCCTTATTCTTAAAAATGGAACAACCTAACACCCTAATAATGGGCGATTTCAACTACCCCACCATTAACTGGGAAAACTACTCATGTATCAACTCTTTTCATCAACGTTTTCTGGAATTCATAAATTCCAACGGCTTGGATCAATTTATCCACACCCCCATGAAAGGCAGCAATATCCTAGACCTGGTCATTACCAACATGGGTGACTGGTGTTTCACACCAGAGGTCAATTCCTTGTTGGTCAGATCTGACCACAAGCAAATCACCTTAGACATCCACTTTCCGCCCCCACCCCCCATTAGGGAAACAACTCTAAAAAATTTCTCCAAAGCTAACTTCACACTTCTTAAGACAGAACCCGTGCAGATGGACAATAGAGGTACGACTGCTGAATACTACACAAATGCACTTTATAGGCACTTACACAAGTGCATGGATTGTGCTATCCCTAACAGAACCAGAATGCTATCCTCCAAAAAAGGAAGCCAATCTGGTAGTCCCCTGCCATAAACAAACTCTACAACAGAAGAAAGAAACTGCTGCAAAAAAGAGTAAAATCCCATGATTGGAGGAACTCCCTGGTCAGCCTCAGTCAAGAAGCTGAGATCCCTCATAAAATCCTCCAAAGCTAGTTATGAAAACAAAATTGTCACTGTTTCTAAAGACAACCACAAAGCATTCTATAGCTATGTCAAGAATCTCAATGGCAACACTCAGATCTGCTCTGAGTTACAGCACAATGGCACTAAATATACAGAACCAACTGATATTGCCAACATCCTGGCAGATAGGTTCAGTGCTAATTTGACTCCCCTCTCACTCCCTAAAGGGCCCATCTCTATACTGGAAGAATGCAAAGTTCCTGTAATCACAGCTGCACAGGTAAAACCCACTCTCTCCAAAGCCAAGAACACAGCATCCATGGGACCTGACAACATCCCAGGCTGCGTTCTACATGAACTACAGAACAAACTGGCACCCCACTTAAGTACCATGTTCAGTCATAGCCTCACCTCAGGCTTTGTGCCCACTGAATGGCTCACAGTGATGGTTATCCCACTCCACAAAGGGGGATCCACCACAGAACATATTATGAAACATAAAGACATTTGTTATCTCCAAAAGGCAAATCATGTCTCCAAAATCTGATAGACTTCTTTGAAGTAGTCACCAAAGCCGTAGATGAGGGTAAGGTGGTTCATACAGCCTATCTAGAACTTGCCAAGGCTTTTGACACCATTGCCCACTCTGGAATTATAGATAAACTCACTAAACTAGTTATAAATCCCTATGTCACAAGATGGGTTGCCAACTGGCTCACTGACAGAACCCACACTGTGAAAGTAGTAGAATCCAAATCTGACTTCAGACCAGTAACAAGTGGAGTACCACAGGGTTCAGTCCTGGGTCCTCTCTTTTTTGGTATCAGTTCTCTGAAGTACAGGCTAATACAGAAGGTCTTTGGCTAATGAAGTTCACAAATGACTGCAAACTAGGGGCCATAATTGAAACTCCTAACAATGTGGACATCCTACAAAAGGGCCTCACTGAGACAGATGCCTGGTGTCAAAGCCATGGCCTCAAGTTAAATGCCAAAATGTGCATAGTCATCCCTTTTGGTAAAAACTCTCTACCCATGAGCTACCACATAGGCAGTAGTCTACTTAACACCGAAAGTGTGATAAGAGACCTTGGGACACAGGTGGACAGTAGTCTCTCCTTTGATAATCACATCACCACAGTAGTCAGAAAATCCTTCTACATGGCACACCTCATCACAAAAGGTTTCTCATCCAGGAAAAAAAGAGGTCATTGTTCCCCTCTACTCATCACTCATTAGACCCATTATAGAGTACAATGCCCCTTTTGGTATGTACCTCACAAGACATCTACAACAACTGGAAAGGCCACAGAAATACCTCACAAAGAGGATTACCAGCCTCAAATAGATGCGCTATGCAGACCATCTCAAAAAACTCCAGTTTTACTCCGTCACATATCGCCTACTCAGAGGTGATCTCTGCCTAACATACAAAGCTATGTCAAACCCAGAGCTGTTGGACATGCTCCACTTAAAGAAATCCCAATCCCTCCGAGCTACATGCTCTAGGGACCTAAACCTTGTCACCACAATAAACAGAACATGCTGGAGGGATAGATTCCTGTCCCAGAGACGTCCCATACTCTGGAAAAAAACTACCTATCTATATCAAGCAAAGCTCCTAATTAGCACTCTTCAAGAAAAATCCTGATGATTGGATGGAAAATACTAAATTCACCCAGGGTATCACTTCTGTGGCACTGCTCAATAGGGGAACAGTTAAATAATTTTCTTGGGTGGCAAAAGCCAGGGTACCTTTTTGGCTAGGGTTATATAGGCCCTAGGGCCAATAGCTTAGTACCCACCTATGAACCTATACAAATTATACCAATTAATTTTAAATTCTAGCCAGCTGCACTCCATTAAGCTCTGCCAAGACCTGCTAAGTACCACATAAACACAATAACAGCTGAAAATGTTTATGTACTGTTTGGCCCTGCTTGGCTGGTTTGCACACTGCTAAGCATATGGGTCCTTGAGTTTTTGAATTGCTCTGCTCAGCTGCGCTGATTTGCACACTGCTAAGTGATGTGCTGCATTTTTAAATGTTGCCCAATGGCATGTAAGGACAGGAAAACAGGCTATGTTAAACCCAATATGCAGGAATACAGCATAATCCATTGCATTTCTGTCTCTGAAGGATACAATGGTAGGTGTTGGTGAGGTTTCGCGCTTTTGGGGGCAGTATTTAGGCATTCTGCAGTCTAGGGTCATGGTTGGACTCCTAGTAAAAAAAAAACAAGGAGACTGACTGCTGCAGGGAGATTTCCTGGACTGAGAGTGCAATGCACAGGCCTGGGGACCAGCTAGCAAGGGAACTCACTAGTGCAACTGGTATCCCATGTACAGGTGAGCAGTGTTGTCATCACCATGATGACCTGAAGAGATGAAAGTGGGATCTGCTGGACAACTTGGTCCAAGAAGCTCAGGCAGGGAATGCCCCACAAGTATGTATGTACTTTTACCTCTGTTTCACCAATATCTAATCTGAATGTCTACTAAACTGGTATGCATAATGGTGTGCTTCTCTTTCAACAGCTGCAGAGGAAAGGGCTTGCAACGTTGAGATGCATGTTGAGCGCTTGGCCAGGTTGCACTGTGAGTGTGGTGAGTATGGATGTATTATGCTAACTGTAGTGAAATAAGCAAGAAAGAGTAAAGCATTAACTGCAATAAAGTATGTACAGTAAAGTTTGTATTGCAATAAATGTAGACTTAGAGTTGTAGTGCAATAAATGAGAATAATGCCAACTGTAGTGCAATAAAAACATTAAACATTACCATTACCTGCATTAAAGTATATACAATAAAGTCTGTAGTGCAATAACCGTGGACGTAGAGCTGTATTGCAAGACCTAAATAGCAACTGTTGTCCAATAAAAACTCAAAACTGTACTAGAAACTGAATTAAAGTATATACAACAAACTTTGTAATGCAATAAGTGTGGAATTAGTGCTGTATTAAAAGACCTGAATAATGGCAACTGTTGTCCAATAAAAACTCAAAACAGTACCAGAAACTGCATTAAAGTAAATACAATAAAGTCTGTAGTGCAATAAGTGTGAAATTAAAGCTGTTTTCAAGACATGAATGGCATCCGTTCTGCAATAACACATGAACCAATACCAACAACACCAAGGTAAATTGTGTACATCAGGATTGTCTTGTTGTAATCATTGCAGTACAACTGTATGCATTCAGGCTGTAAGGTAAGGTGCTGCAGTCAAGTATAGCACTGTAATAGCTGTGGAATACAAATATAATGTCTGCCAAATGTCTTATCTAACACATACAGTACCATTCAAGGCTGTTTCTAGGTCATTCACAAACAGCAGGTAGGCAAGGTATATGGGTGAGGAAGCCCATTCCATGATCTGATATTGTTTGTTGACTTCACAGATATTTCAAACCAATAACAATATATTGTGTACACCTGCATTTTATATACTAATGTATAGATTACCTACTATCTCTGTTATGCTTGTATTTCATGCATGTGTGTTTTACTGTCACTGCAGTCTAGTATAAAACTGTGGTACTACTACCAGGTCATATATTGGTTCCAGGTGAGCTCTAAGCAAATATCAGTCAGTCAGAAGTCAGCAGTGACTCAGTAGCTCAGTTTGTTAAATGTCTGTCTTGCATAAACTTCAATATACTTGCTCTCTATCATCCCTTTTTCAAAACTGTAACTAGAAGAACTACATGCAGTAACCTTTATTCTTGTACCCATTGATTGAAATGCACAATGCTGATGGAATCTTAACTAGCATTATGCCTTTACAGTCACCCACATAATGTAAGCCATGATTCCTTTGAACTGTAATTATCACTGCACATCAATTTGTAAAATGTTTTTATTGCTGTATAATTATTTTTAATCTTTGTAAAATAGTTTTCTATTGTCTACCTTTATTTGTATTTTCAATTGTTATACTTTGTGGAGCTTTTCTCCCCGGGTCTCCACTGAACATGGGTTCCCAACCCAGTCAGACTTTCCCGATCAACAAATGTCAAATAAATAAATGAAAGTGTCACACACTGCCCCTGTTTGCTGTCTTGTCTGTCTGCTATTGCATCCTCTCCTACCCAACTTACCTCCCAACATGTACCTATGCCCCTTCCCCGACATTTCACTCTCTCCTTAAAAAAAATGGGCACTTGTCCGACAAAAAAATATTGCCCCATGCATAGCTCTCCATTTTACACGTGTCCACTGGACACAACTAATTTGCTCCAATTAGCTTGACAACACATTTATGTTGTCCTCACCCTTCTCTCTCTGGGGTTTGAGAGTCCAAATTCATCTACAAAACTTGTCAACATGCATAGCTGTTGCTGTACAAGAAATGGATACCTATGGTTCTTTCCTACACCCATCTCGCACATCCCTAACTCCCTTTCACATTGTTTTTCCCCTGCTTTCCCCAATTCACCACTTTACTATCACCCCCTTTTTCTTTATATTTTTTAACATATTTTTGCACGGAGTAGCTTGGTGTGGCACAACTCACTGCTTCACTTAGCTGAACTTAAAAATGAGCTTTAATGAGCTTAATCCACCATGCTACACAGGTTTTAGGTTAAATAGGTAGTTCCAGAAAAACATATATTGCTTGCTACTTACAGTCATTATGCATGTCTTCTTCTTCTTTCAGCTTTTCCCAGTTAGGGGTCGCCACAGCGGATCATCTGTCCGCTCATGATTGGCAGTGGAGTTTTACGGTGTCAAATTGCCAGCCCGGCGCCCAACCTTCCACAGAAGGCGCACACACACACTCACACCTAGGGCCAATTTAGAGTGTCCAATCCACCTACTGCATGTCTTTGGGATGTGGGAGGAAACCGGAGCACCCAGAGGAAACTCACGCGACCACAGGGAAGACATGCAGACTCCACACAGTCATTATGCATATAACTGAAATAAAAAACTAATGTGAAAACTGGGAGTGCACCCCCGACTCTGGTGCAATAATAAACAATAACATAGACATACTAATGGATGTAAGTGAGGCCTGTGATAGCAATTATATGTGTCCTTTTATCAGCAACTTGTAGAAAGACACTTGCTAAGGCAGCAATAGCAAAGTACATGTACAACTGGGACCCTGGTACAGAAATACAACCATATAAAGCCATGCACATACTTAAGGATGTACAAATGTTTCTCACAGTCTGTATATGTGGGCATATATCTTGCAGATACAGATGCTTTTGCAGTGTCTCAGTAGCTCAATCTGTTAAATGTCTTGCACACCTTACGGTTTGCCACACACAGTCCTGGGTTTGAATGCAGTGTTGTGTCACACTTCAATTACATTCTTGTGAAGACAGCAAGTAAAATCATGCAGTCTTAGTCCCACAGGTTACTGCTACTTAATTAAGGGAATAAGGGAATTATTCTTTCCCTACTTCTTGCAGGAGATATTCATCCTAACCCCGGTCCACTAACCCACTCCTCTGCCCCCCTATCCCACCTAATTCCACCTATACCCAAATTCCCACCCCGTTTCTACCCACCTCTTCTGCTAAACACCTTACAATCTTAGGCCTCAACATTTGTAGTGCAATAAATAAACTCACTGAATTCCAATCCTGGCTATCATTACACTCTCCAGACATCCTCTCCATCTCTGAAATATGGCTAAAGCCTCACATATCAAACAAAGAAATCCTCCCTTCAGGCTACAACATACTCTGCCAAGACAGGCCTTCAAAAAATGTGGTGGGGTAGCTATCCTCTAGTCTGAAAACCTCTCTCTCCACCCTCTACCATACCCCCCTAGTTTCCACCCAGCTGAGATACTCATAGTTAACTATAACCTAAACAATCACAAAAAGATTGCTATTGCCTCTATCTATATACCACCCGGTAACAATATCCCTACACTAGAACTCTTTCTAGTGTGGATCTCCCAAACCATCACCTATGAAACTGTTATCATTGGAGATGTCAATATCGACTGGAAATCTCTCACCACCATCTCCCCCAATTCCAGCATTAAACTATATTGTTTCACCCAACTGATCACTGACCCAGCTCATATTAATCAACAATCCAACACTAACACCACTCTAGACTGGATACCTACCGCCCACCCTGACCGTTATCATAACCTCACTATTCTCCATGACACACTAAGTGATCATCATCCTATCGCTATAAATCATCACCTATCCCAACCATTCAAAACTCACTTATACAGGAACTGCCGTAATCTATCCAACTTTAACCCTGATTTATTTAATCAAACACATTCATCTATGAATTGGTCCTTTCTCCAGCACCTCCCCCTCGAAGAAGCTGTCCTCACATTCAACAGCATCTTCCTTAACACTCTCAACTCTTTAGTTCCTACTAGAAAAGTTCATGTTAGGACTAACTTTGCACCTTGGATAAGTAACGCCACACACTCTCTCTCTCTCATGCAGAAAAGAGACTCTGCATGGAAAGCCTGGAACAAACTTAGAACCCCATCCAGCCTCCAACTCTATAGAGAACTTTGTAACACCACAAAAAAACAAATCTCCCTTGATACGAAATATTTTTACCTGAACCCTCAAAAAAAACCCACTCCAACCCCAAAAGATTTTGGAGTACCATTAATGAACTTTTACACCCAGGTAATCCTTCCCCTCCCAACCCCTTCCCAAACTGCTCCACCTTAGAAACTGCTACATCCAACTCCTTCTTCATAGATGCCATACAGAAACTAATCAAATCTAACAGACATAAATCATAACCCTCCCAACCACACCACCTTCTCTATCAAGCCTATCTCCACAACTGCTATCAGATCCCTACTCTGTAAACTTAAACCCTGCTCCCCTTCAACAGATAACCTACCTCTCCTTTACCTCAAAATAGCTGCCCCCTCCATAGCCTATCCAGTCTCCATACTTATTAACAGGTCAATACTGAAAAACGTAGTCCCTCAACTATGGAAAAAATTGTATATTATTCTCCTGCACAAAGGCGGTAACTCCACCGACCCCTCAGATTTCAGGCCTATCACTATTCTATTCTACTCCCCATCTCAAAAATCCTAGAGAAGTGAATTCATAAACAACTCATGTCACATATAATTCAAGAAAATCTCCTCACCCCTACCCAACATGGTTTCCGGCCACACCATAGTACCACTACCACTCTACTGTCCTTCACTAACTCCATCTCTACGTCTCTCAATAGCAACAAACTAGAATCTTCCCTCTTCTTGGACCACTCTAAGCCTTTTGATGCTATTTCACACAGCCTCTTGCTCTCCAAGCTGTCTTCCTTCAGCCTCTCCACCTCCACACTTAACTGTTTCTCTTCTTACCTATCAAATAGAGCTTAATCTGTCAGATGGATGTCAGCTACTTCTTGATTCCTTCTGGTTCTTACTGGGGTCCCCCAAAGGTCCATCTTGGGTCCCCTACTGTTTAACATTTTTATTAATGATCTCTTCCAGTCCTGCCCCCAATCTAAACTTATACAATATGCTGATGACTCTACGATCATCTCTACCTCTGACAGTCTAACCAACCTACATACCCTCACACAAGACACATTACGCTGGTCGAAAGATGGCTCACTACTATTCAATTCCTACTCAACCCCAACAAAACTAAACTTCTTCTTTTCCTTCCTAAGCCTCTCCATCACCTCAAATACCCCTTCTCTATCTCATCCCTAAACAATGCAACTATTTTGGCTGAGCCACACAGTAAACTACTTGGCATACTCATAGATGATGAACTACAATTCGACACCTACATCAACAACTGCATCAAAAGACCCACCAGAAAATGGGATTACTATACAGTAAGAAAAACTTCCTTATGCAAGAATCCAAAGTATCCCTTGCCCAAGCCTACCTCCTTCCTACTTTACTATATGCTGTCCCTATTTTCACCAACCTCCAAATAAATCTCTTAAACAAACTTGAACAAACTCATAATAAAATTGCTGGATTTTCCACAAATCACCCCTATCACTCACACCATTGCCTCTCACTAAAAAGACTAAATTGGCTAGAGTTCCATAAAGAACTCCTTCTGCCATAACTTCACATGACACACTAAATCTTGCTATGACCCCTAGCTTGTCCCTCATTAACAACTTTTGTCTCTCCATATATCGCCAACTGTGAGCTTTGTAGCTCTGACCAACACCTACTAAAAGTTTCCAAGCCTAATAAAACCATACGTAAAAGTCTTTATAGCCATGCAGTCTCCACATCCTGGAACAAGTTAAGTAGATTGCTGCCTATGTGGTAGTTCATTGGTACAGAGTTTTTACCAAAGAGGATGACACTGCACTTTTTGGCATTGAGCTTGAGGCCACGGCTCTGACACCAGGCATCTGTCTCAGCAAGGCCCTTCTGTAGAATGTCCAAATCATTTGGGGACTTGACTATGGCTCCTAGTTTGCAGTCATCTATGAACTTCATTAGCCAGATGCCTTCTGTGTTAGCCTGTACTTCAGAGAAGTAGATACCAAACAGGAGAGGTCCCAGGATGGAACCCTTGGTACTCCACTTGTCACTGCTTTGAGGTCAGATTTAGAGTCTGCAACTTTTACAGTGTGGGTTCTGTCATTGAGCCAGTTGGCAACCCATCTTGTGACGTAGGGGGTTTATGCCTAGTTTAGATGAGTTTAGCTATAATTCCAGAATGGGGGATGGTGTCGAAAGCCTTGGCAAGTCAAGATAGGCTGTGTGAACCACCTTATCCTCATCTATGGCTTTGGTGACTGCCTCAAAGAAGTTGATCAGGTTCAGGAGGCATGATCTGCCTTTCACAAACCCGAACTGGGTGGGATCCAGAGTTTGGAGGTTACCAATGTCTTTGTTTATGAGTTCCATGACGATACGTTCCATGGCCTTGCAGACCAGGCTAGTCAAGCTAATAGGTCGATAGTTCCCGGGATCAATGGTGGTTCCACTCCCCCTTTGTGGAGTGGGATAACTGTTGCTGTGCGCCATTCAGTGGGCACAAAGCCTGATGCGAGGCTATTATTGAACATGGTGCTTAAGTGGGGAGCCAGTTCATTCTGAAGTTCGTGTAAAATGCAGCCTGGGATGGTGTACGATCCCATGGATGCTGTGCTTTTGGCTTTAGAGAGTGCAACTTTTACCTGCATAGTTGTGATTATAGAGACTCTGCATTCTTCCTGTATAGATATGGGCCCTTTAGGGGGTGATGGTGGGGTAAAGTTAGCACTGAACCTGTCTGCCAGGATGTTGGCAATATCAGTTGGTTCTGTAATTTTTGTGCCTTTGTGCTGTAACTCAGAGGAGATCTGGGTGTTGCCATTGAGATTCTTGACATAGCTATAGAATGCTTTGTGGTTGTCCTTAGAATTAGTGGTGATTTTGTATTCATAGCTAGCTTTGGATGATCTTATAAGGGATCTCAGCTTCTTACTGAGGCTGACCAGGGAGCTCCTCCACTCATGGGATTTTACTCTCTTTTGCAACAGTTTCTTCCTTCTGTTGTACAGTTTGTTTATGGCAGGGGACCACCAGATTGGCTTCCTTTTTTTGGAAGATAGTGTCTTGGTTCTGTTTGGGATAGCACAATCCATGCACTCTTGTAAGTGCTTATAGAGTGCATTTGTGTAGGATTCATCAGTTTTAACTGTATTGCCCATCTGCATGGGTGTCATGAAGTTCATCACTTCTGTCTTAAGAAGCATGAAGCTGCCTTTGGAGACATTTTTTACCATGGTTTCCTTAATGGGGGGTGGGGGCGGGATGTGGATATCAAGGGTGATTAGCTTATGGTCAGATCAGACCAACGAGGAGTTGACTTCAGGTGTGGAACTCATGTTGGTAATGACTAGGTCTAGGATATTGTTGCCCCTGCTGGGGGTGTGGATAAGTTGATCCACGGCATTGGAGTTTATGAATTCCAGAAAGCATTAAGCTAAGGGGTGGTACACGAGTAGTTTTCCCCGTTAATGTTGGGGTAGTTGAAGTCACCCATTATTAGGGTATTTGGTTGAACCCTGATATTTTCCAGTGCATCAAGAAAAGAGGAGTGGGAATCCTGGGGCATGGTGGGGGATCTGTAGCAAGCTACAATTTGGATTGCAGTTTTGCCCAGAGTTAGTTGCACTTGGATAACCTCGGATGCATTATGCTGAGCAACTAGCCTGGAGGTGTGGATATCCTTAATGAATATGGACACACCTCCACCTTTGGTGTTTCGGTCCAGGTTACATGGCCGAAAAGTGTGGTATGAGTTATAGCCTGGTAGTGCAGGGGTGCTCCCTGGAGCCTTAAACCAGGTCCCAGTCACTGCACAGATATCAATGTTCTCCATTTTAAGGAGTGCCTCGAGTGAGTGCATTTTGAGATTTAGACTTCTAGCATTGAGTAGCATTACCCACAGTTTTTGCTTGCTTCTTCCTGTTACGGTGGTGAATTTGTTATTTGAACCTTGAATAAAAAAGGCACTATAGGGACAGCAAGAGCCTTAGCCAGCATCTGGAATCCCAGGGGTGACAGGTGCAGGCCATCTGTGGCAGAGCATTGTGGTCTGTCAACCATGTTATCCCAAGCAGGCAGATACTGGATCCCCTTAGAATGACACCAGAAGCTTAGCCAATTGTTGAAGTCAATCATTTTGTCCTTGTACTGTGGTATAATTCGGGGCGAAGGCAGAATGGGGCTAGGGTCATACCTGCCTGGGCTACAAGATCAGAGAGCTTTTCCATGTCTCTTTTCATGTAGTCCAGGGAGGTACATCTCAGGTCATTCACACTAACATGGACAATGACAGAGTCATATTTGTACTTGTTGTGGAGTGACCTGAGTGCGTAGGTTATGTGGCGGATCCTGGCACCCGACAGGCAGCTGACAGTAACCTTCTCCTTGTTTAGCCTGGTGAGTGGGACAGCAGTGTGCCTGACTATAGAGTCACCTATGACTAGTGTGTTGGGTACATTGTTTTGCCTTATTGGCATGTATCATAACTACACATCAGACTGTGTGTATCTTTGCTGGATGAAGTTAGACTGGTGGTAGTGTTACAGAATGACAGGTGTGTCACAGACCCGTGTATGTGTCCATTCCAGGAGTCTGAGGGGTTAAATAAAGGACACACTGTGGCAATACAGCAGCACAGGATGACATGGCAGCACATCAAAAATATGATGTCAGCAAGGTAAGGCAGTATACATGCATGGCTCCCTAGGCATATATGTGTATAACAGTGTATCAGGGACAACGGGGACAGTCAGCGTAATCATGCATTCATACTTTGACAAGGTCTGCTACCCTCAATACATGTCACCTGGGTTTTCTGAACATACAAATCTAGCAGGTGGCAGACATCAGTTATGCTTATGTGGAGGAGGACAATTTAGAGGCCAGCAGCTAGTCAAATGCCCATAAAATGCATAACCATTGTTTGGAGATAGCCCATATGGACATGTCCATAGTGTTGTAAGGGGATGTATTTACACACACACACACACACACACACACACACACACACACACACACACACACACACACACACACACACACAGTTGGCTAATGTAAAATTAGAACTCCTACCTATCTACTATTACACACTAGAGCTTGCAGTACTTATCACATGTGCCACTGAGTTTATCTGATATTAGACTGTCAGCCAGTGCTCTTAAGGTGGATGACATCAGCAGGCCTTGTAGAGGAGGGCAATTTAGAGGCCAGCAGCCAGTCATAGGGCCATAAAATACATGCCATTGCATGTGAACAACCCACATGTTTGTAGTGCTGCAAGGGGATATAGTTACACAGAGAGAGGAGAGAGAGTTGGCTGATGTGAGAGTAGAATCCCTACCTATCTACTATTACACACTACAGCTTGCAGTACTTATATCACATGCACTATTAAGTTTATCTGATATTAGATTGTCAGCCAGCACCCTTAAGGTGGATGACATCAGCAGGTCTTGTAAAGGAAGCCAATGTAGAGACCAGCAGTTATTCACAGGGCCTTAAAATGTATAACCATTGCACAGAGGCCAGATGGGCATGTCTGCAGTGCCACAATGGGATATATTTACACAGACACAGACACATAAAATGGATAACCATTGCACAGAGATAGGCCAGATGGGCATGTCTGCAGTGCCACAAGGTGATATATTTACACAGACACATGCAAGTTGGATAATATGAGATTAGAACCCCTACCTATCAACTATTACACACTACAGTTCATAGTACTTATTGTACGTGCCACAGGTTATGTTTGTTGTATATGTGGATGCAGGCATAGTATTTGTGGAGTAGTGGTACGCAAAGTGGCCTTCAGTTAGACAGCATGTGTGGCCTGCAGAGTAATACTGTGTACTGTACTTTTATTGTATCTAGTGTCCTAGGAATTACGATATATATGGTATATATGTGCTGTGTTGTGTTACCACCGTTGCGATAGGCGGGCATGTTGTCAGGGACATATGACCTGCCCAAGGCATGTGTTGCAACCATTGTACATTACACCACCTGCTCACCTGTGTCTGTCTACAGGATGACATTCCGCAGGCACAGGGGGTCTGTGGGTGATTGGATTATGTACTGTTGCGGCCTTGGTCTGGTTCCATCGGACAACTGTTGTGATGTGTAAGTGCAGCTAACCCCAGCATTCCAAGGGTATGTGGAGACATTCATACATCCCCACACATATCTATATAAATGTGTATAACAGGGATGTCTCCTTAACTGTTTTGTGTGTACATTATGTAAATGTGTTATGTAGATATATGTGGAGCCTATGTATCATTGTACTTTATATAGCTATATATATATCTTGTTATTTTATATATATATATATATATATATATATATATATATATATATATATATGTGTGTGTGTGTGTGTGTGTGTGTGTGTGTGTGTGTGTGTGTGTGTGCCACAAACTGATAGATACACTAATCAAGTTTAAGGGGGATAGGGAGAAACAGATATGTATATGTAGCTGTATGTATGTACAGACATATTTCCACATAGCAGGTCTTTGGGCAAAAGAGGCAACCAGTCTAGCCTCAAGTTTAGCTAAGTGTAGGAGCATGCCCAATGTGACTGTCAGTACTTACAAGGTGCCTCTTGGCCAGAGCTACCTGTACTCCAGTCTTGGATTATGTGTGCTGCAGGCCATTGGCTGCTGCACTGTTTCCACAGTACAGCACTTCCCTGATATTGTCTAAGGCATTCCCCGGTTTGCTGTACTTAATATGTGACTGATACCTCTCAACTGTACAGATATTCACAGACTGTCCTGATTTATGCCTCATATGTTTGGTCTGTTTTTCATAACATTGTGGTTTTCAGGCATATTAGTGGCACATCATTAAAGATTTAAGTTAAAATATAATGACAGACATTTGAGTTTCAGACTCCATACACATCAGGAGAGTAATGCTAATACATGACTAGTTATTCTATCAACTATCTACATTTGTAAGAGCAATATTTAAAACATGTCCCTATTTTTGAGCCTTTGTCCCACTTTTATTCATGGCTTTGTCCAGATATCTTGCTCTAAGAGGTTGAGAGGTATGATGTGACTGGGGCACAAGATATAGCGCCACATACAGGGTGACAGTCTGCATACTTCTCACTGTACATGTTTTTGCAGGATGTCCAGCCTATTGCCCCCTATGTCTGTTCTGTTCCTCATACAGTTGTAGTTTTCTGGTAATATACTGTACAATGCAGTCACTGAGTTGTTGTAACTACTCACACATTTAAGTGATGGCCATCACATCCTGCAGCTAATCTGACCTGTTGCAACCTGCTGTTATACTAGCCACCTTTTAGGTTACTCAGAGCACATGTAACGTCTATCTGTAGTTTTGGCCCTTTGTCCCCTTATTATCTCTGGCTTTGTTCAGTCTTCTTGTATAACAGACTAAGGGGTTCTGACAGTCTGTGGGAATACCACCATATGAGTACCTCACATGCAAAAGATGTAGATGCTGGCTGATTTGAACCATCAACACCATCACCCATGCTAATGTCCCTAACTCAGTGAGCCACACCAGCAACCAGACAGAGGTTTCATTCCTCACAATATCAACAGCATACAGACATACATTGTCACCCCCTTTGTTATGTGGGAAATACAATGTTTGGCCAGGTTCTGTGTCACAGCCCTGGAATTGTCTGGTCTGCTGATATATCACTGCAGACAATCTGTTACAGCAGTTGTATGGGAACACTGACGTGATGGGGGTGGGGGACGACCAGCCCATACTCTGCTGGCATACACAGTCGTGCGACTGTTCTGTGACCCCACTGTTTAGCATCTCCCTTGAATAATGTAGTGGGGTTTCCAGCCATGTGGCCTAGTGAATATTATGGGGCACATACTATTGGAGAGAGTACCTGCTGTCCCAAGTGGCTGTTAGAGCTCTGCAAGTAGCCCAGTAGCAAACTATATTCCCTTGCATACATGCGGCAGGTTCATACATATGCTACCATATTCTAGCACTCCTTACAAACAGTGAATAGCTGTGTGACTTACCTTGTGAACACAGCAGTTGACAGACTTGTAGTTTGGGGCTGACTCTGTCTGATGCACGCAGTCCACAGCCAATACATGGCGAGGTACAGGTTGTGTGAGATGGCTGGCATCATTTTTACTAATATGTATGTGAGTTGGAGTAAGGTGTCAGCCCCTAGGGCCCTAGGTTGTCAGTGCATAGGTTCATAGGTGGGTACTAGGCTATCTGCCTGAAGGCATTTATAAGCCTAGCCAGAATGTGTTGGCTTTCGCCACCCCCTTAGATTAGTTCCCTGTGCCTCTGTCCAGCAGAGCCACTGAAGTGATCCCCGAGGTAAACTTTCTGTTTCCCATCCACTCGTCAAGGTTTCTTTTGAAGAGTGTTAGTGAGGAGCTCTGCCTAATGTACATTGGGATCTTGTTCCAAAGCATGGGAAGTCTCTGGGACAGGAGTCTATCCCTCCAGCATGTCCTATTTATTGTTGTGCTGAGGTTTAGATCCCTAGAGCATGTTTGCATAAGGGGATAAGGTTTTCTTTAGGTGGAGCATGTCCATCAGTTCTGAGTTGGACATGGCCTTGTATGTCAGGCAGAGATGACCTCTGAGTAGGCGGTATGCAATCGAGTACAACTGGAGTTTCTTCAGTCAAGCTGCATAGGGCATCTGTTTGAGGCCATTGATCCTCTTGGTGAGGTACTTCTGTGGTCTTTCCAGCTGTTGCAGGTGTCTTGTAAGGTACATGCCAAATGGGGCATTGTACTCTAAGATGGGTCTGATAAGTGATGAGTAGAGGGGCACAATGACCTCTTTTGATCTGAATGCGAACCCTTTTGTGATTAGGTGGGCCACATAGAAGGATTTTCTAACCACTTTGGCAATGCGATTATCAAAGGTGAGATTACTATCAACTTGGGTCCCCACATCCCATATTACATCTTCCATATTTAGGGGACTACCACCTATGGGGTAGTTTGTGGGTACTTTGTTTTTTCCAAAGGGGATGACTATGCACTTTTTGGCATTTAGCTTGAGGCCATGATTTTGACACCAGGTATCTGTCTCAGTGAGACCCTTTTGGAGGATGTCTGTGTCAGCTGGAGAGTCAGTTATAGCCCCTAGTTTGCAGTCATCTGTGAACTTGGTCAGCCATAGTCCTCCTGTGCTTGCCTGTACCTCTGAGAAGTATACGCCGAACAGGAGGGGTTCTAGGACTGAGCCAATGGGAACACCACTTGTAACTGGTTTTGAATCAGGACCTAGCTGCCACAACTCTCACCATGTGGGTTCTGTCCGTGAGCCAGTTGGCAACCCATTTTGTGACGTAGGGGTTTAGTAGGCTGGTGAGCTTGTCTATAATACCAGAATGGGGAATGGTGTCGAAGGCCTTAGCAAGGTCTAGGTAGGTTGTGTGTACCACCTTTCCCTCATCTGTATCCTTGGTAACTGTCTCAAAGAAGTCCACCAGGTTTAGGAGGCATGATCTGCCCTTAACAAAGCCAAACTGGACAGGGTCCAGTGTTTGGAGGTTCCCAATGTCTCTGTTAATGAGTTCCATGATGATGCACTCCATAGCCTTGCAGACTAAGCTAGTCAGGCTTATAAGGCGATAGTTCCCAGGGTCTGTTGTGGCTCCACCTTTGTGGAGTGGAATAACCATTGCTGGGTGCCACTCTATAGGTATGTAGCCTGTGGAGAGGCTGAGTTTGAACAGTGTGTTTAGGTGAGGGGTTAGTTCGTCTTTGAGTTTGTGTATGACGCAGCCTGGGACACCATCCAGTCCCACTGATGCTGTGTTTTTGGCTTTGGAGAGGGCTGTTTTAACCTGAGTGTCTGTGATTTCAGGGACTCTACATTCTTCTGGTATGGTTATGGGCCCTTTTGGGGGTGAGAGGGGGATGAAGTTTGCTCTGAACCTGTCTGCCAGGATGTCGGTGATATCGGTCGGTTCAGTGTATTTTGTGCCATTCTGCACTAACTCTGAGCAGATCTGAGCATTGCCACTTAGATTCTTGACATAGCTAAAGAATGCCTTGTGGTTATCTTTGGAGTCCTTGGCAATTTTTCTCTCAGAGCTCGCCTTGGATGATTTTATGAGGAATCGTGGTTTCTTGCTGATACTGATCAGGGATGTCTTCCCTTCTTGGGATTTTACTCTTTTCTGTACTAGTTTCCTCCTTCTATTGTATAGCTTGCTTATGGCAGGAGTCCACCAGACTGGTTTCCTTTTTGTGGAGGAGTGAGTTTTGGTTTTGCTTGGGATGGCACGATCCGTGCATTCTTGTAGCTGCACGTAGAATGCATTAGTAAAGGATTTTGCAGCTTGGACAGTGTTATCCTTCAACATGGGGGCTTTGAAACTTTCCACCTCGGTCTTAAGTAATGTGATGTTTGCTTCTGAAAAGTTTTTCACAGTGACTTTCTTGTCCGGGGGTGGGGGTGGAATATGGATATCCAAAGTGATTTGTTTATGGTCAGATCTAACCAGTGAGAGGTTGACCTCTGGTATGGAACACCAGTCGCCCATGTTGGTGATGACCAGGTCCAATATGTTGTCACCTCTGGTGGGAGTGTTGACCAGTTGAACCAGGGTGTTTGAGTTCATAAATTCTAGGAAAAGTTGGGCAAGGGAGTTAGTACTTGAGTAGTTCTTCCAGTTAATGTTTGGGTAATTGAAATCACCCAATATTAGGGTGTTTGGTAGGACCTTTATGTTTCCCAGTGTTTCCAGAAATGTGGAATGGGGGTCCTGGGACATGGTGGGTGATCTGTAGCAAGCTACAATTTGAATTGCAGTTTTGCCCATTGTTAGTTGCACGTGGATGATCTCTGAAGCATCGTGCTGTGCCACTAACCTGGAGGTGTGGGCATCCTTGATGAATATGGATATGCCCCCGTCTTTTGTATTTCAGTTTGGGTTCTGTGGCCAAAATGTATGGTATGAGTTGTAGCCTGGTAGTGCTGGGGTGCTCTCTGGAGCCTTAAACCAGGTTTCTGTTACTGCACATATATCGATTTTCTCCATACTGAGGAGTGCCTCGAGTGCATGCATTTTGAGGTTTAGACTTCTGGCATTGAGTAGCATTACCCTCAGTTTTTTGTTACTTGTGCTATTTACGGCGGTGGGTTTGTCTTTTGAGCCTTGCCTAAAAAAGGCACTATGGGGGTGGCAAGAGCCTTGGCAAGTATTTGAAAGCCTAAGGGTGACAGGTGCAAGTTGGTTCTAGTGAAGCAGCATGGCTTGTCGAGCATGTCAACCCAGGCAGACAGACACTGGATTCTGTTTGAATGACACCAGAAACTTAGCCAATTGTTGAAATCGAGAATTTTTTCTTTATACCATGGTATCATTCTTGGTGAGGGCAGGATGCTACTCAGGGTCAGTGTCATACCGGCCTGGGCTATGTGATCAAAGAGCTCTTCCATGTCTCTTTTCATGTAGTCCAGGGAGGTACGGCTCAAGTCATTCACACCAACATGGACAATGATAGAGTCATATTTGTACTTGTTCTGGAGTGACCTGAGTGCTTCTGTTATGTGGCAGATCCTGGCATCCAACAGGCAGCTAACAGTAACCTTCTCCTTATTCAGCCTAGTGAGTGGGACGTCAGTGTGCCTGACTATAGAGTAACCTATAACTAGTATGTTGGTTATGTTATTTTGCCTTAAGGGCTGTGATTGCATGGCACACTGGTTTTGTGAAGTATGTGTTTCATGGTTTGTGTTGGGAGGGTGGAGGTTGCTTGGATGTTTGCTTTGGAGGTCTTTGTTGGTTTTGCAGATTTTTATTTAGAGCCTCTGAGTATGTTTCCATGTATTTATGTGTGTTTTTTGACGGTGCTGGTTTAATGGGTCTGTGTAAGACTGGTGGTGTGATGCAAGTATTTCCTTCTCCTCTTGACTGTCTGATTCAGTCTTGGGTTGAGAGAGCTTAGCCTCTAGCTTGGCTGTATAACTGTATCTCTTGCATGTATTAGTGTTTGGTGGTAGGAGGAGGGGGTTGTCTGTGTACATGAGGCAGTTGTAACATTGCTTCAAAATGCCCAGATTCACCAGTTGGACTGGAGATTACACCTGAAACTGCCCTTTGGACATGCCTGGATAGGTACAGTGAACTGTTTTACTGGTTGGCAGGTAAGGTCGTATACAGAGCCTTGTCCTTCTGTACAGCACAGGAGGGTCTAGTGCTAGGGTTTATAAGTGCTTGCTATAAGTTTTGAGCAAGTTCCGAGCTGAGAAATGAATAGCTTGAGTGCTTAAGTTGAAAGTTTGTCTAGTTCCAAGGGAAAAGAGAAGACTTTGTGGAGCCGGGAATAGTTTTACCCTAGCTAACTGGTGCTGCCTGGCATGCAAAACCGGGCAAATAAGGTATTTATAGCAGGGGAAATTAAAGAGATAGAAATTAGCCCAAAATGGCCAATAAACTACTAATTTCTGGGCTGAAACAACTCCTCCAGGGACAGATAGGCTGCTCAAAGCTCACCCCTCTCACAGGTGAACAAAGAAACTTCCTTCTATCCAAGTAAGGTATGGGCAAACACAGAGATTTGTAATACAGCCCTGAATTCAGCACTAACCTGAAAACTGGGCTATACTAGCTTAGAAAGGTGGGAAACAAGTATATATATATATATATATATATATATATATATATATATATATATATATATATATATATATATATATTTTTTTTTTTTTGTTTTCAGAAAATAAAGCAGATATACTCAAAAAACAGTTTAAAAGCACAGAAAAGGATAGTTATTGTTAGATATTGCAAATCAGAGTTGTAGTCAATGCCCCCAGTAATAAAGTAGGAAGAAACACAAATACAGTAAAAGCAGATGAATAAAGTACAATTTATATATATATATATATATATATATATATATATATATATATATATATAAAAACATTAGAAAACGAACAAACTGATTTAAACAAGTTACCCAATTAACCAGAAAAAAGCTCAAAACTGAGCCCTGTCCAGCAGTCTTCAATCAGACAAGTTCTAACTGCACACCCCTTCTCCAAAAAAAGATGGCCTGGATCAGTGCTCAAGTTATACAAACAAAGCTAGATTCAGCAGGCCTGAATCTGGTCAATGCTACAGCAACAAGGCGCACCAATTTCAGAAAGAAACAGTTCAAATAAGCAGTCACAATAAGCCTGTGACCAGAAATTCCCAGCTCAGAAGGGCAGAATCCAGCCTCTCCTCCCACAAGAGTGCAGACCACAAACTTTCTTAATGTAGAATAACTGGCCTGAAGCCCAAGTGCTTAAGCCAGAACTAATACACTTTTAGAATAGCAGACACTGGGCTTTCAATCAGCAATTCCCAGCTTAGAAGGATGTAAGCTACCTGTCCTGCCACAACAGTGCAGACCACAAACCTTCTTAATGTAAAACAGCTTGTATAAACCCAAGTGCTTAAACCAAAAGACTTAGAATAACAGTTACAATTTAATCAGGATACGACCAAGCAGTAATAAATGCAGCAGAATAAATAAAATTGAGTACTTTTAAGAAAAGCAAAATAAAGTAGGAGGCTACGACCAAGCAGTAATAAATGCAGCAGAATTAATAAAATTGAGTACTTTTAAGAAAAGCAAAATAAAGTAGGAGGAAACACAAATACAGTAAAAGCAAATGAATAACGTGCAAACATTTTTTTTAAGTGCAAGAAGAGAGGAAGGAAGAGCCTAAGTGGGCTGACCTTCTCAAAATTTCCCTCTGTATTAAGTAGAGTGAACACTAGACTCAGAATATGATCTAACTGTACTCAGTTAAGTGAGCAAATCAGATGGACCCAGGAGGAGTGTTCTAATACAGACTTACAGGAGGGGCGAGCAATTCAAGAGCCACCAACACTAATACCAACACAGGAACAGGGAGGGAGGATGGGGAACTAACTGCAGAGAGACAAACAGCACACTGTTCAGAAACACACAATTAGGAAACTGAAAAAAACGAAAATACAGTACTTTTAAAACTGCAACTTTGTACTTAACAGAAGACTAAAATTCACTGCTGCAAGTTTTACTTATCTTCAGCTTGTAATGCAGATGTTTGTAGCCAAGCACGTCTCTCAGGAGTTGAGCATAAAATGATTTCTCAAACTTTGTGGCATGTGCTATGTGTTGTCTCTTGGCCAAGGCCAGGGCATACTGGGCATGCCTATGTCTGCCTACAGGGACAACCTCAGGGGTTTCCTCCTTGGAGTCTCCCTGTGGATATGGCTGTGGTGATATAGGCAATGGTGGGAGGGCTGTGTATCTCTTCACTTTGCTGATCCTGCTGTAGCTGTTTCCACAGGATCATATTCCATATCATGACACATACTGTGAACATATGTGCACATGTAGCTGGAGTACTGCATAGCTCCACCAGATATATCGAGGCACCGGAAACCTGACTTCAGCAGCCTGAACACATGCTCTATGATCCTAGTTTGTGTGTGCCTCATTATGGCATTCTTCGATGGGTGTGTGTGCATTTCTGATGGGTGACATCCACGGTTCCAGTGCATAGCCAGCATCCCCCAGTAAATGGCCATGTGGGATGTCCCCCATAGCAAACATCTAGTACAGCTGTGATGCGTGCCAGCTACGGGAGTCATGATAACTGCCAGGGCTGCCAGCACACTCATTCATGATAATGCCCTGGGCATTGCACACAACCTGGCAGTTGATGGAGTGGTACCCCTTGCGGTTGATATAGATTCTACTCTCCTCGCGGGGTGGTGCCGTGATGTGTACATTAGTGCAATCTATGGTACCTAGTACCTCAGGGTAGTGTGCTACACAGTAGAAGTGTTGCATACTGCTAGCACTGACCTGAGGTGAAGGGAAAATAAATGTGCTCACTGGCATGTGGTAGCATGACATCTAGGAACTGGTGGAGTACCCTGGATGCTGATGTCTGTGAGATCCCATCATGTCACCAGTTGGTCTTTGGAATCTACCCATAGCTAGTATCCTAAGAGCTACACATACCTTTGTTTTCACTGGGATGGGTTCCCCTCTGTTGACTCTGGGTCTCAGTTGAGGTCTGCAGAGCTCAATGAGTTCTTGTAGTATGTCCCTGTCCACCCTGTAGAGCTCTACAATCTTCAGCTCATGTAGCCCCTGGGAGGTTATCCTGGGCCTGAACACTCTTCTCCTTCTCAGTCTAGGCCTATGGTCAGCAGCACCACTGACCTCAACATTTAGCACATACATATGTAGCAGACCTGCAGCAGTCCCTAGCATTTCTTCAATCAAGCGTCCCAAGTCTGTACTCCACTGGTGCAGAGTATGGGGGTGAAATCAGATTGTTGAGTTTCTGCAACCTTTATAGTGCTCTGCTGTAGGTGAAGCCTTTGTGATTGGCTACCTATGATGCATTCCACTTGACAAATACATCATGAAGGACTGTTAATGGCCCTAATTCAAATGGAATAGGGGTCATCAGTAATTAAGATATCATTGTCTTTCTCAGCCATTTTATTTAACAGCCTTCCTTACTCAAGACTGCGATGTGCCGCACAAAGACACACCATGAAGTTAAACAATGCTCAGCAGTCATTGTGCATGCCCCCATGAAAGGTCATGCTCAGCACCGCAGCGCACTGTGCCAGCATGCTCAAACCCACTGAAACCCGCACCTAGAAGGTAAACAAAGCTTAGCAGATACTGTACATCCCCTATGCTGAGCACAGCAGTACACCACTTACACAGCCTGAGAACTACACAGTTCCAGGACCTGCCTTGTTAGCAACCACAGCAGAGTACCATTGTACATACTCCACGCAGGGTCTTATAATGCATTACTATCGCATACTACTAATTTTCATTTTTACACTTTTTAAATTTTTTTTTTCTTAACAGCATGCTTGCGCACTGCAGCATGCTTCGCACACATAACCTGATTATTGCAAAAATATATTATTTTAAATTATTTTACATTAGGTTTTGGACACTCAGTAGATAGTTTTGTACATAACTGTGTTTGCTATACTATTTCTGTCCTTATTGCACTTTTACAGCCCCTGTTCTCTGTTTAAAATCCTGTGCACAAAATTTTTCTATGTACATTTTGGACACCAACACGGGGTCTGCAGAAGTACCTATCTGCTTGCTGGATCACTCTTTCACCCTCATTTGCATGCAATTCACCTGCTTATGAGGTGATTTGCATGCCACGGATACTTCCATGTTGGTGCGCTCGTACACGCCCCTCAACTCTGTTTACTACATCACAAACCTCCTTACTTTCATGTAAGCAGAGTGCCACTATGCCTACATAGAAAATAAGTCCGTGTAGGCTTTTTTAAATTCCCTCATGATTTTTGATATTAAAATGACATGTGCTGCATCACTCATCCCAAATAAAAGTCATAAACCCACCTGTAATGGAAACTTAAGATAGTAGAACAACGAAGACTGTAATTGTCAAATGCCTGCCAAACCTTACTTTTGTTACATTTGTTTAAAGTGACATACATTAACGTTTGAGAGTTCTTAACAAAATTTGCAGAGATTACAATGTAATATTATAGCAATAACCCACGCCTGGGTGTTGGTAATGCTGGATTTACCCATGGTTGGTGTGGTTTCATCATGAAGGCGAAGCCCGAGTGACCAAACAAAGCAAACCGTGGGTAAATCCAGCATTACCCACACCCAGAAGTGGGTTATTGCTATTATACAATGACATTATTTATGAAAAAAAATAATTACTTTTCTTAAATAATGGCATTGTATAATATCTCCGTGCTGCCCTTCCACAGCTGTCTGGTATTCTGCGGCAGTTCTGATGTACTGCACATGTGTATGACTACACAGTACATCAGAGCTGTGGGCAAAAGCAATGGAGAAAGCAAGATCTCCGTTGCTTTTTACAAACTGTTTTGCTATGTTAAATGGGTTTAACATAGCGAGACAGCTTTAAAAAAAGCAACAGAGAATCTCCATTGCTTATTTTAAAGCTGTCTCACTATGTTAAACCCATTTAACATAGTGAGACAGTTTTGAAAAAAGCAACGGAGAAAGCAAGATCTCCATTGCTTTTTACAAACTGTTTCGCTATGTTAAAGGAGTTTAACATAGCGAGACAGCTTTAAAAAAAGCAACGGAGAATCTCCGTTGCTTATTTTAAAGCTGTCTCGCTATGTTAAACCCATTTAACATAGCGAGACAGTTTTGAAAAAGCATCGGAGAAAGCAAGATCTCCGTTGCTTTTTACAAACTGTTTCACTATGTTAAATGGTTTAACATAGAGAGACAGCTTTAAAAAAGCAACAGAGATTCTCTGTTGCTTTTTTAAAGCTGTCTCGCTATGTTAAACTCATTTAACATAGCAAGACAGTGTTGCTGTAAGAGTTATAGTAATGGAAAAAGTCTGGGTGACCGGACCTTTTTCCATTACTATAACTCAGATTTACAACATGCATGCTGACCAATCAGCATGCACGTTTTTGAATATTAATGGGGGGTCGTTGCATAATGGGGTACAAAATACAATCATGACTGCCATTTATCCTTAGTCATTTATGTACAGCTAAGCGTAGAATTTGGCCATATCATATTGTCTCCATCAGCATTGGAAATTTTAGTTATAGCATGATTCCAGTGATGCAAAGTACCTTTTCTAAAAAAGTACATACAGGGCAAGATTCAATAAAGCCTACACTAAGTATACACCAAGTATACACTGTTCTGAGTGAACAGACAACACAGATATAATGCACACCTTCTTTCTCCTAATTTTAGTTTTCCTACTGATATTCTTGCAGCTTTAAATATTGACAGGGATCCATAAAGGTTCCCACAAAGTGTAGACTACATGTACACTTACTGTAATATTTCTGAGTGACAAGAAATCACAAAAAATGTGATAAGAATTTTATTGAATACATATTGTGTACCCTTAGCTAATGTCAAGGTTATGAGTCGAGTTACTTTCAAATGGAATCTGATGAAAATAGATATTGAGTTGGAGATAGTGAAGTAATTATAGGATGAATATGGTTACAAATTATGATTAAGTACTGAGGAGTCCATTTAAAAGGAATATGAAAATAGTAGTGTTGAAGGGTAGATGACAGTCGGATAGTTAGAGATTGTGAAGAGGTAGCAGTTACATAAAAGAGTGGTGACAGTAAGGGTTTGGAGACTATCCAAGAACATCACATGTACAAGGCTGGCAACTGAGTAGGCAGGACTTTAGTTGAGTTTTAAATGATTTTAAGGAGTGTTCTTCTCATATTGCTAGAGGGATGGAGTTCCGGGATTTGGTGAGGTGGTGGGAGACTAGTGATTTGCCAGCAGAATTGTTGGTTTTGGATACTTGTAATAGGTATTTGTCCGATGAATGTAGTGGCATGTTATGGATCTGTAGAAGCTGTGAGTAGGTTAGATAATGTGGGAATTCCAACCACTGTAATTCTGTTAGGGCAGCTTAGTGGTGGGTTTTATTTGGAAGGTTGGCAACAAATTCTGCTACTTTGTAGTAACATTGCTCAAGTTTGGTTAGCAAGGTCATGGGTGCTGTTAAGGATGGGAGCAGAATACGTTACAATAGGCATGTGGAGAGAAGAGGAAATTTGTTTTATTATTGTGTCAGAGAGGAAGGATTTGGTTGTATAGAGAGAATATAATTTTTGGTGTAATTTGTTCACTATATTTGGGATGTGTATGTCAAATTTTGCGTTCTCATCTACACAAATATCTAGCAGTTTAGTATACGAGACAAATTAAATTTTTGTTTTGTTGGATGAGGTAACTAAGAAGGAGGTTTTGTTGATTGTAAGTTGTTTGGGAGTAAATAGGATTAGTTTGGATTTACTTGAGATAAGAAATAGTTGGCAGATATCAGCCAAGTTTCTACAGAGAAGGAATCCTGGGTGAGTTCTTGTAGTTTGTTGTTTTTTGCAATACAGATAACTGTGGCAACATCTGTTCAGAATGTTGTGGGACAAAAAAGAATCAAACTGGGTCAAAAGAAGGTAAGTGTGCGTAACTGTTACTGCTTCTACTTTACTAGATACAATTCTATAAAGCAGGGAATTAATAAGAAAGTTTACACACTTGCTGTGTAGGGCATTGGTAACAAGAACAGCTTAGTACACAAAAATAAGTAGAGAAAAATAAATAAGAGAATTGAGATTAGGGGCAGTTTGACAAATCTACTGCATATTTGGGAGCTGTTATACAACGAAAAAGTGAAATTAGATTAACAACAAACATCTGTTAGTTAATTACCTGATGTTAAAAAAATTGGGGGAATAGGTTTACCTAATGTGGGTCATGAATGACTGTTATTAAAAGTAAATTAAATATTGATAGATGGAGGTTTGCATTAAAATATCGAAATATGTAAGAGGTGTATATTTAAAGCTGCCTATAAAGAGATATATTAGAGTATTAAAATTTGGGTTATGCAGTTTTTAATGTATGACAACTTATACTATAGTATCTAATATACACTACTCACTATGTCCCTGATATAGTATGCATGCTAGATACAAATACTACACCAAAGGTTTGACTCCTCAGAGTGGAGAAATGTGATTAAGTACCTACCAAAACATGGAGGATGTATATCCATGGCAGGGTAGTAGTTAAGCTGCCCCTGATTGTCTTTAGTGGGCTACTCCTGAAGTCCAGATGCTTGCTATTGCCTGTAGCATTCAAAAGTAGGTGGCATGCACAGTTGGATGGGTAACTATGTCCAGTTGACTGAGGAGGGAGTCTACTGGTCAAAGTCTAGAAATATAAGAATGAAACAGACATTATGGGAAAAAAAAACACGTCTAGCAGAAAGAGCAAAGAGATAAAATATTGGCAAGTGCATTAGGCCATAGAATTCATATAATTTCGCCACCAATCATTACTATAGAGCCTCTGAGACAGCTCCGGATAAATAATATGATACCAGTAGCTATACCTCAGGCCAGAGTAGGATGGACAAGGCTATGTTCTAAGCATATGTAGTCAGTGTAGCAGGACACTAATAACAGTTTGATAAGGTTATTATTATAGGGACATAATACTATTGTGGCATCTAGTTATTGCAGTTTAGTAAGCACAGCACTGTTAACAGCAGGTTAGCAAATATTCAGCTAAGCATTTGTAAGAATATTATGTGTATAACAATGCGTATATAATGATGTTAAATATACTGTGTGTATAAGAATACTAGGTAATTGCTTTTTAAGAAGAGAAGCAGCTACTATCACAAGTGGAAAATGGGCTGTAAAACATCAAATTGCTGCTTTAGAAATTACATTGATTATTGTAGTGCATGGAATGCACTGATTACGCTCCAATATTTGGAAAAAGACAAATCAATTAAGCTCCAGAGTGTTGGCATAAGACCCAACCTTAATAGATGTTATGCACCCTCTGCTTACGTTTTTAAGGTTGGGTATACAGTTTGACAGAGAAATCTACCTGCACTGATCAGCAAAAGACAGCAGCAGAATAAAATACTTGGTTCTACTTAGTGTCCATCGGTAATGTGTCCTGACTTCCTGTGATATACTTAAAAGTCACCAGAATGACCGGATTTGTGTTTGCCTGCATTTTCTGATGGACATGAAGTTTGAAACCAAAATGTTTGTCATTATTTAGTGTCTTCAAGCCTCCGTAATTTCTTTGAAAACCATGGACTTTATGAGAAATGGCCCAAATATATGAGACAAAAATATGGACATTCTGTGAAAACCTGGACAGCTAAGTGGCATGGGAAGGTGAGTGTAAACAAAAGGGACTGTGTTACAGTCTTCTTGACAGTGCTCGCTAAGTGCTTTACAGTTTTGAAAGCCGGTAAAACACTTAGCATTTTTTTTCTTTTTTACTTGAACTTGTATTACATGTATCTGATAAAGGGGCCATGCACTACGAAGAATTATGATCGGGTCACCAATCCTAACTTATTATAATGTATTCCGAACATGAATGCCAAGAAAGTTACCTCTCAAGCTTCGCTCTGGAGGTGAATTTTTGGCATCCATGTCTCGAACACATAATAAGTTAGGAGCAGCATCCTGATCATAATCCTCTATATTAAAGTACTACTCTGAAGGTTACAAAGACAGTGTTGGCAATGGCATTAAATATTAACCTGCATAGACATGTATAAGCCCCTGCACCCCCCACCCCCCCATAACTTTAATATACCAACTCCGAGATCGCACTACAATGCAGAAGTGGAAATATTTCCATTCCGCACTGTACGTAGATGCCGTTTTCCCATGATCGACATTTCAAATGTCGATCATGTGGTGTCGGCCATATGATTGTCGGCATTATGAAATGTCGAACATGTGAATGGGACACACACACACACACACACACACACACACACACACACACACACACACACATATGAGAGTGGCTGCAAAGCTATCCAAAAAGTAGCACATTACTCTTTTTGGGCAGAGTCATTGGTTTTGCAAGACCATTATTTGTTTGTTAATTATTAATGCATTTATTTATTTAAGATAGAGTTACAGCACAGTGATTGCACAACATCCACATGACATAAAGTACCATGCTTTTAACTTCTCACTGCATCCTGTGTGTGGCAATATACTAGCTAGTATAGTGCAGACTTCACATCAAACACCACTTTACAATTTTCTTTAGTCTTCCCAGTATCCGACATATACTCAGAGGTAGTCAGGTAGACAACAATAAACATCTACATGCAACATATGAGGTCACTGAAATCATAGCAATCACTTTTTTTCATGAATTTATGAATTACTGAGGCAGCCTTCCTAGCATTCTCTGGTTCTTCAGCACATATATTCAAAATTCAGTCTGAAACATGGTAGGGGTAAAATGATTTCTTTAGTAATGATAAGATATTTTTTTATTATCAAACAAAGTGATGGACCCCAATGTCTGAATATGATGGTCTTAGATTTGCTCATCAGTGGACAAATAATATCAAATGTCAATATTTTGTTAAGCAGGACGAGTGTTTTGTGATATGCGGGGAGCAGTTAACATGGAACAAACATGCAAAATGGCTTGCTTAAAATAGCAAATAACCCAACATTCAGTGAAAAAAAACGTCACTGCCATAACCTCAGTAGCAAATACACAGACAGTAAAACATGTAGCTAATACTAGTGTCAAAAGAAAACAAAAGTTTAAACATATATTTATTGAGAGAACTTCACTACTTGCACGTGATTCCTTCAACACCAGATGTGTTCTGGTAAATGAGCTGTATTGATTTGCAGGTCCTAATATGCCGGGCTAATCTGACTGTGTAAAATATCATAAGCATGATGCAAACATTCAGCAAATCACTTATACGTGTCCCAGCTGTTTACTGGGTTGACTGTTTATACGGGAATGATCACACACAATAATCATCATTTGAAACGTTTCCTGAGGTAAGATTCTTTTGCACTCACGGACTCATGGATGCCTTGCTCTTACCCATTAGTAATGTTCATCAGTGTTACTATTAGTAACAATGAAGAGTAAGGGTAAGCATGTTCTTCTTGAATATTGAAGAGGGGGCAGGACACAAAATAATTAGCTACTGCTTTTTCATGAAAATATCCCTTAGTACTGACTGTTAAACATTCACAGCACTTGTACTGCTGATCTCAAATCTTATGTTTGTGAGAGATTTAGTGAAGCTGGCTAATAAGAATCAGAATTAAATCATGAGACTTGTGAGAAATGCAAGTGACTTAGAAGCTTTGCTATGATACCAATTCAACTTTCTGTGCTTTGGCAGAAAGGGACTCTGCTAAGGTCCAGGATATAAACATTGTACCCTCACCTACATTCAAACCTCTTCCAAGAAGGGGAATAGTGTGCAATACTAGTACTTCTGACCTCAAAAAAGTATGCAATAGTAGTACTAATAATACTTGTAGTAACACTAATAATGGATGTATTTCGGCTTATCCCGGTTAGGGGTCGCCACAGCAGAACTCTGGTCCGCTAACGATTGGAAGTGGATTTTTTATGGTGCCAAGTTGCCAACCCGACGCCCACCACTGGGAGAACATGCAGACTCCACACAGAAGGCACTCCAGCTGAGAATCAACTGGGAGAACCTCTTGCTGTGAGGTGACAATGCTAACCACAGCACCACCGCAGTCTATTGTTGTAACACTAGTAGTAACACTAATAATACCAACCTTTAAAAAAATAACTGGATAAGAATGCACAGTACTAGTACTTTTGATCTCAAAAAGCTATGCAGTAGGAGTAGTACTTAGTAACACTAGTAACGACAACCTCTAAAAAACAGCTGGACAAGAGTGTGCAGTACTAGGACTTCTGACCTCAAAAAAAAACAGTATGCAGTAGTACTAGTAGTAGTATTTGTAGTAAGACTAGAAATAACAACCTCTGATAAACAACTGGACAAGATTGTGCAGTACTTGTACTTCTGATCTTAAAAAGTATGTAGTAGTAGTAGTAGTACTAGTAGTACTGGTAGTAACACTAGCAATAGCAGCCTCTAAAAACAACTGGACAAGAGTGCACAGTACTAGCATTTCTGATCTAACCCACACACACACACACACACACACACACATCCAGCCCAGGACAAAATTTCCACTTGTCTCCATTATGTTTTGGACAGTAGTTATGTCACATCATTATGTCTTTTGACAAGCAAGGAAGCCATATTTTGATTCAACAGTCTGCAATGAACTGAAACCACTGGAATACTAGGCCCCTCTAAGATGAATAGTCAGTCTTGGGACAGGAACAAAATCAGCCACTCAGATGATGACTTGTGACTTTTCTTCCTTATTAATCTTGTGAAATGATGAGTATGCACAATATGGTCACTAGAGATAAGATTAAAAATAAAAGCACAGTTCTTGAAAAGGAAATGTTAGAAACACCTGAGTATTATCTGTAAGGGAAAAGTGAGAAAGTAGAAGTACAAACCAGCAGTGCAAAGAGTTGTGCCTCACGGAGTATGATGTTAACTCTTGTTCTTGGTCTGGCTACAGTTCTGACTGCAGTATCTAGTTCCTTACTTTTCCATGGGTAAGCAAACGATTCATATTTTTACTCTGACTTATTTTATTTTCAGGTTTCAGTTTTAATGCAGTTATACTGTTAAGCTGAAATAAAAAATGCATTAAAATGGATCCACCCGAAAAACATCTTTTCTTCAATATTAAGATCATTAACATAAAATTAGGCAACAGTAATCTGCTGTGTTTGCATCCTAACAGGTTACTATATGCATGCACTACAAATCTGTTTCTGTAGTATCGCATACAGAACTCATCACATGGATCTAGTTCATTTTCCCAAAGCAGAAGTTACTCAGACTCAGTTCACTGAATGTATTGTACTGAAAACTCAAGCTATGTTAAAGTCATTATGTGAAAATACATTTCACTGAAAAAGTATGATATGCATCCTTATTATGAGGTGCTTCCTCACTTACTTCCTTTCTGGTTATTCTAATTCCAAAGTATATCATGCCATCAAAAAGATCTCTCTTTCACGTTTGTATAGTTGTACTTTCTCCAAACTGTATAAACTTTGGAGATAGAATAATAAAGGGCAATGTAGGGGCAAAATACCACTAAAGGGGTGTAAGGGTGGCTTGCTCCATGCGTGTTTTGTGTTTAACTATTTTATTTTTTTTAGTTAAATGTGTTTTCACATATTCTGTTTTTACTCTGTCACCTTCAGTAAACCACATTTCCACTTAATGAAACTTCAGTCATTATGTTTCCACTCTCCTTCAGGAAAATTATGTTAGTGCACAGATCCTAAGTTAATCTTGAATAAACTAAAGTGCTAATTGATTTGAAATCATTGCAGTGCTGCTATATATATATATATATATATATATATATATATATATATATATATATATATATATATATATATATAACCTGAAGGACATATTGTGTACATGGTACACACAGACACATACATGATTTGAAATGGTTTTGTTAGCTAGCATGTGACATTCTTCTTCATTACTGCACATACCAAGTATTCCTCTTTGGATTAGTTGTACTATCAGGAACTTCAGGTTTTACATACACAGACATGCAGCTACTTCCAGTGCAAGGATATTTAAATTATGAAGGAAAGTAAAAAGCAAACTCGAGCTTTGTCCTATAATTTATCTCTTGATCCTCATCATAAAATGAAATGTTAGTGTTTCTAAATGAGAAAAAAGATGTGACATTTGAGTTGTCCTATTTCTGAAATTAATAATTGGGGGGGGGTTCCCTGTTCAGTAGTGAGTGACTATTATTCATCTACAAGGCTCCTCCTTCTAAAATCCTTCCCACCATGAGTCCATCTAGTACCCCCATACTACCTCTCTCACTTTTCTTTGCACTTTTCCTTTACCTACTATACCTCACTGCTCTAAACCTCATTTCCTTACCCTGCAAACACACTACAACCACATCTCCCCTATCTCACCTGTCTGACAGTTATTCAGATATATAATCAGGCCTCTACCAAATAAAACCCATTCTCCTATACAAAATAAAAATACTCCCACAGGAAAAGAGTAGCCACTTCTTTATGCCACACACTTCTACCACCAACCAACAAACATACTTTACCAAACCCAGCAGACAGCAACAGCTACTGCATTTCTCCTTGTGATTTACTACCTTACCTTTATGTGGGGGCATCCACCCTAATCCTGGGCCCATATCAGTCATTACCCCAGCATGACCTCACACCAGCAATACCCAAAATTCCTTCTGTGTGGTCACTTTAAACCTGCAAAGCATTTGTAATAAAATCCCTTACTTTCATGCATGGACTATCCATAATCAACCTGACTTCATTGCTGTTACAGAAACCTGTTGAAACCTTACATTAAGGACTAAGAATTTCTCCCTCCAGGCTTCACAACCTGAAGAACAGATAGACCCTAAAAAAGGGAGGTGGTATTGCACTACTCTTTCCCATTACCTACAAAATAGTCCCCCACATAAATTGCACTCCACAATTTGTCAATGCTGAAAGTCTTATTTCCTTCCTAGGAATGAATGATTCAAAAATTATGTATAATAGTTTTCTATATACCCACTGGCAACAACATACCTTTACTAGAGGAATTCCTTGCTTGGATTTTCAACAATATTAAAAATGAAACCATCATCCTGGGTGATGTAAATATCAGCTGACTAGACATTTGCTCTAACATTACATCTTCAAACATCAATTTATTTAATTTCACTCAGGTTATCACTTCACCAACTAGACAAAATAGTGCTAGTGTGATCTAGTGGTAGAGCACTAGACTTCCAAGTACAGATACATGAATCTGAGAATTGCTGGCCCAAACTATTCTTTATTTTGGATGGCATAGTGGTGTAGTGGTAGCGCTGTCACCTCACAGCAAGAGGTTCTCTGGTTCAATTCTCGGCTGGAGTGCTTTCTGTGCAGATTCTGCATGTCCTCCCTGTGTTCGTGTGAGTTTTCTTGGGTAGTTTGGTTTCCTCCCACATTACAAAGAAATGCAGCAGGAGCATTTCTCCCCAGGCATCTGCTGAAAATTGGCTTTGTTCCAAGTCGGACTTTCCCGGTAAACAAATGGTAAATCAATAAATAACAGGAACAGTGACTGTGGCTCCATTTTAGATTGGATTCTGGTCTCTGACCCCAATAAAATGTCCTCTGCCAGCACTCTCCCTAACACCCTCAATGACCACCTCCCCGCCTTTGTTCACCGAACTGCCCCCTCCTGTCAAAAGCTACGTCAGTATAAACAAGTAAGGAACCTAACAAAATTCAGCCCACTGATCTTCATAGACATTCTAAAAAAGGTTAAGTGGTACATGCTAAAAGCTCTCCCTCTAGATGATGCAGTTATAACTAGTTCAACTTAACATTCCCACAAACACTAAATAGTGTAGCTCCTCTTCATCTTAAGTGAATCACAGCAAACCATGTCCAATGCCTAATAAGACCACTAAAGATCTCATGAAAGCCAGAGACGAAATTTGGAAACAATGGCTAGGAAATAAAAACCCACCAGACCTGCTGAAATTTAAACAACCTTGAAACCAGGTAAAAAAAGAGCTATTACAGACAAAAAAAAATCATTGCCTAAAACTTCAGACTGACCATATGTTAAACCCCAAAAAATTGTGGAACTCTGTTACATCACTACTAAACCCAGGCACAAAAAGCAACCCATTCCACATCCTGACAAAACACCATGAAAAATTGCCACTCTCTTCAGTTCTCATCTTATCAACACTATAGCACATATCACTGCTACTTTTTCCCAAGCCCATAGCAGCCCAAACCCTACAACACCTTCAAAACTATCCTCTTTCTCCCCTTCCATCACCCCCTTCCACTCCCGTCACAACCCCTCTACCCATCCTACACCCATGTTCACTTTTAAATCCATTCCAACTGCCACAATAAAAATATTAAAGATCAAACCTTCTCTAACGCTCCTGACAACCTACCTACACAATTCCAAAAACTAACAGCTGAAGCCATTGCCTATCCGATTGCCATGCTTGTAAATAGATCCATTCAAGAATCTTTTGCCCCAAAATCAAGAAAAAGGCATTTATTCTTGGTGGCAATAATACTGATATCTCAATCTTCAAACCAATTGCCATTCACTCACCCATCTCAAAGTTCTTGGAAAAAATGCATACATATTAAATTCTAAACTTTCTGATTCACAATCAAATCCTATCTCCATTGGTGGTTGGCGCGGTCTGGCCGAGGGCCTCCCCCAGAAGCCAGGTATGCAATTCCCATCCTCCCGGACCCCACGGGTGCAGAGATATGGCTGCCGAGGCAACTTGCACCCGGGGCCGGCCGGGGGACTCAGCGGATGGTGCGGTCCGGCCGAGGGCCTACCCTCGGAAGCCAGGTTCCCGATCCCATCCTCCCAGCCCTCAGGGGTGCGGAGATACAGTCACTGTGGCGTCTCACACCCGGGTCCATCCACGGGAGTCAGCAGATGGTGCAGGCCGGCCGAGGGCCTCCCCCGGAAGCCAGGTTCCCGATCCCGTCCTCCCGGCCCTCAGGGGTACAGAGATACGGTCACCGTGGCGTCTCGCACCCTGGTCCATCCGCAGGCAGCGTTTTGGCTTCCGGTTGTCCACCCGGCACCCTGGGGATGAGGTCCTGTGAATGGCAGTGCGCAGGGGGCGAGGGGCCGTGGGCCAGGAGGCTCGGAGCGGAGCAGCTTTGACGGTGCCCAGCGTGGCGGGGGAGGCAGGTGGATCACAGATTCAGGCCAAATCACAGAACTGCAGCTGCTCTCATATCTTTTATGGACACAATTAACAGACCCTGAGATACTGGTAAAATTGTCTCCTCTCTATTCTTAGACTTGTCAAAAGCATTTGACACTGTCTCCCATCCTTTACTTCTAACCCAACTCTCTAAGACTGGCATTTCTCCCTCCTCTCATAACTGGTTTTCAAGCTACTTAGAAGACAGGCAACAGGTTGTTAAATGGCAACATTCCCTCTCTCTCCATATTTTAAAACCTCTACTGGAGCTCCCCAAGGCTCCATATTAGGACCCAACTTATCATTTTCATTAATGGTTTTCATTTTTCACTAGGCCACGCATCTCTCATTCAGTACGCAGATGACTTGACTATTATATGCTTAGCCGATTAAATTTCTGAACTACAACAAATAGCTCAATTGGCCTTTACCTCCACTGAGACCTAGATGTATAATAATCACTTATCCCTCAACCCAAACAAAACCAAGATCATGCTATTCACTCCTAGGAAGGCAACCCCATTAAACAAAGCCCAATTCACTATACTTTCTCAAAGTAATACTGCACTTGAGGTTGTTTCCCACAGAATAATATTAGGAGTAATAATAGACAAACACATGAAATTTGATCTATACTTACACCATAGCATCAGCAAAACACACCAAAAGATAGGAATCCTGTATAGGCATAAACACTTCCTCAGCACCTCCACAAAAGAAGTCCTAGCTTCCACTTACTTATTACCCTCTCTGCTATATGGTGCTCCACTACTTACTAATCTTCAATCCTCCCTAAAAGCTAAACTTGAGACTTACTTTAACAAAATTACCAATTTCACTATTAATGCCAAACACTATACCCATCGCTGTACTGCTCTTAACTCTCTGAACTGGCTTGAACTTCCTCACTACCTTTTCTACTTACAACTAACAACTGCACACAAAATAATCTTTAAACTGTCTGATTGCCCTGCTCTGAGCCTGATTTTCAGTTTCTACAATCCAAATAGACAACTCAGATCCAAGAATTACACCTTTTGACAGTACACAAACCTAACCTGCCAGCTGGCCAGTTTCTATACTCCTGCTTAGTAGCCAAAACATGGACTGCTTACTACTAACTATCAGGTTTACTCAAAATCCTGACATTTTCAAATCCTCTCTAAGAGGATCCCTATCTTCTATCTGGAATTGCACCTGCTTCTTGTCTCCTCTTCTCAAAACCTAACACCCTCTGCTGATTGCTATCATTGATGTTTGACATTTACTATGTATTAACATCAGGTGTAGGCCTTATTGTTCCTACAGTCAGAAACAGCTATGAAATGTCTACCTGTAATATATCCAATTGTTAAACATGTTACTTTTGCTGTATCTACTCTTGGAACTGTACTCATTGCATTATATTCACTCTATGTATATACTATGTGTACTTGCTATTCATGGAGCTTTTCTCCCTGGGTCTCCACTGAAAATGGACTCATTACGGCCCAGTGGACTATTCCAGTAAATAAATGCAAATAAATAAAATGAACTTTCCATACATGTATTGGGTGTACCACACACATATTTGCTTTACTCTGGTAGGAAATGCTAGAAGTTGTACCCTGCACACCAAAGCACACCTCAAAATTAATCTGGGCTCAGTGTCTCTTCATCAGAAAGGAGGAAAATAGTTCTGTCACAGAGCAAAACAGTGGGCCTATGCCAGTCAGAAAGGGTTCAAAAAGAGAAGGTCCTGCTTCTAAACTTAGTTATATTCTTTAAACAAGTAACTGCTGCCACAAATAAAGGTCTGACAGTACATGCAGCATATCTAATATAATTAACAAAAGGAGTTGATATGGTGCGGCATATGGATACACTTGATAACATAAAACAGCTCAAACTGACTGTTGTAACATTAACTGGAACAGAAACAGATACTTTAACAGAAAAAAATATGCTTAGAGTTGGGCAGACACACTTGGATAGTGCACACTTGACCAGTGGAGTACCAGAGCGCTTATTGTCAGACTTTATACTGTATGGCATCTTCTTTCTAGAGGTAAAAGTAAGATGTCAGTCTTAAAGGTGATCAAAATGCCTCTGTAGTGGTTAGTAACACCTCTGGGGAAAAACAGCTAATACTAAAGGAAATAGGATTCTATTCACCACTGATCCAGACAGTTATCCAACATAATACAGGTACAAGACTACCTATTGTATGACTAGATAAAATTCAAAAGTCTCTTTCAAGAAAACAGTGAAGTTACAGTATTTTAAGGTAGCAATAATGTACCCCATGTCATATAGGCTGCTGTGGGTGCTATCCCTGTGGTCTTCACAACACTGTAGGACCCAATTCTTTTTGAGATACCATTTCTGGAATGTATAGCTCATGTGGTTGTCAATGAATTGGATAACGTTTTTTTCAGACACTAAATATAAATAATTCACACTATTCCTCAGAACACGAAGGGTCAAATTATAGATCAATAGATGTAAACTAGGTAATCAGCCCAGAAGACCATTTGGAGCCTAGCTACTGCAGTTTACATTCTTCCGCTGTCCACAAAGGAGTTATTTATTATCTACCCATCTGTGAGTCACACAAATGGATTTAGCAGGATTTATTTTCTGTTTCTGTTAATACCATAAATCATTATTTATTCTGTTAACCAGATATGTTCTACTGAGCTCAAGCTTATTTTTAGTGGAAGCACAGGAAGGAAAGGTCTAAGCACAAAAAAGAAAGTATAGGCAGTTTAAACCTGCATTAAAACATTGCAACTAACACTGCAAGCAATAAGCATCAGAGACAGACTTTTAAATGGCAACAAAAAATAACCAGTAACAGAAAATGCAAATGTAGCAGGCAGGTAGAAGGCAAACTTAAAGTTTTGTATTTTATGGAATGGTAAATTACATATTACATCTATTGATGCCTGTAGGTGGTTACAGAGAATAGAAACCTTGTTAGAGGGGCTACAGCTAGAGACATAGAATGTGGTAAGATGAGCCATGATTTAAGTATTATTGTGTTCAGTTATATCTTAGTGATGTCTGCAGAATGGTTACATGGCTATACACTTATAAACTTGACTTGGTTTGAAATGCATTTTCACTGCAGACTTGAAGTCATTTTTGACTGATATGATCTGAAAAGGATATGCAAGGTGTTCAATAGGGAATAAATGTATTCAGGGGAAAGAAAGTTTCCTTGTTGTTGTAGCTTCTAGAAATAATCATTTCTATTGTGCTGGTAGCACATAGGTTACATTTACGAACATACCAAGTTATCAGGACAGAATCATGTCCCATCCTTTTTCATTAAGTAATTGCCTACAATTACATGTAATGCTTACTCCTAAAATGTTTTGGGATAACTGTTCCTTTTCTAATTGACAAATAAATAGCATTCTGGACTCACACATTATTTCATTGGGTAAATATGTGACATGGTATGTGAATCTATGTTGTATCATTAAGCTTAGAATTGCATGCTCAAAACATCAAGATGAAAAAGAAAACTGAGTAATGTTTAAAGTGATTGTTACATGCATATATGTGATTTACTATAAATCTGTTTTAATGTGTCACTCTTCAGAGGCACAACAGGTTCCTAATAAATGAAATGTGAAATCTGAGAGAAATACTGGTTTAATGTTCATATAGATCCAGCCTCTTAAAAAGATTGATTGTCCTGAAAATCACAGCACTGGTGTAAAAAGAAAATCAGTCCAACAGAATTTGTCTCTATGCTTTAATATTCATCAGTGTACAGGAAGGAGATGAAGTATTCAGACAACATTTAATATACCAGGACTAACAGCCTATGGTTCTTTGCAAAAGACTGTCTCTAGTAGTTAGGACAGCAAACTTGTTTCTTATCCTTATAAAATAAGATCTTCTCAAGGGATATACATCACTGAAATTGCAATTTATCCCATTTCTGGAGTATCCCTATGGCAACCTGACTACACTTTTTATAGGCTCTTTGTTCTGATCCCTGGCAGGTTGCAAAATCTTTTTTGTCTACCCATAAACATCTTGCACGCTGTGAAGCAAGGAAGAGCTTAGACACTCAAATGACAAATAATGTGTTTTTCATCTGCAAAATTATAATAGTTAATAGCATTTTAATTGTCATAAATGTAACATTCTACTAAAGTAATCGTGTGCGTTACTTTTTGAGGTATGTTGGCTCCTCCTTAATACTTTATTTAACATATCTAGAAGCAGTACTGGGCATACAATAAGCTTCACAGTAAAAGGGCAAGATTAGCTCCAGTTCGATGTCATAAACCAGTTTTAATGAACAGTAAGACTAAAATATATTCACACTGTGGATCTCGTCATTTGCTCACAATGTGGCTTTCCTGTTGAGCTGTCTTCTGTTTTGATTCTAAAGCTATCATGTGGCTTGTCATTCTTCTCCTGTCCTGTCCTTTAGATCATCACTAACATAAAAGCCTCCTCAATTTCGCAAAAAAAAAAAAAAAAAAAAAAAAAATAGGTTGTCATTAACACATGATTGGGTATTATTATGTGTTCGAGACATGGATACCAACAAATTCACCTGGAAAGTGAAGCTCAAGAGGTGAAGCTTAACATCCATGTTAAAAACACAAAACGTGGAGAAATATGATTAGATCTGCAATCATAATCAAATTAATATGTGTTTTAGATGGGGATGCCAAGAAATTCACCTTGACAGTGAAGCTTGACTGGTGAACCTTGGCATCTAAGTCAAGAATAATTAAATGGAGTTATTATCAGTGAGAGCCAACCAGAATTGTTTGTAGTGCATGGAGCTTTATTTGCTCCAAGTGCTATCAGTTACAGAAAAAAGTGTAGGGGTATGAAGTGTTTTGCTGATTTTTAATGAGACCTAGTTATAATCATTGAGTCTATATTAGAATACCGAAAGTTCTAAGTTTCGAATGCTCACATGAGGGAAAATGCAGGACCTCGATTTTTTTTTTTCGATTGTAGCACAGTGAAGATCTGAATATTTGCCCTTTCCTCACTGCAGTGCGATCTCGGAGTTGGAATATATATTTAGTGGGGGGTGTGGGGAGTGCAGACTCCCACAATAGGGATTTTGAGGTTCTGCATTTTTGCTCATGTGAGCATTCGAAATTTAGAACATTCAGTGTTCTAATATAGTCCCTAATCATCAATGTAATGCACTGAGCTTAATCTGCTCCATATACTACAAGTTACAGCAAAAAGAAAGTGTAAGAGAGTGAAGTGTTTCATCAGCTTTTAAAGTCATCGAAAGTGGTTAAAACAATTTGTAAGTAAAACAAACAATAGACATTCACAAAGTGCCCTTCTGAAGAATGAACTGCTTTAGATCCTATTAGATACCTCATTATTCCACACTTTTTGTTTATAACTGTGACAGACAGAAGTGTCAAACAGCTTTAAAGCTGCTTTATTTTTCATCACTGTCCTTTGCAAGCTAGTGTTGTCTGTTGTCAATCCCCAGTGCAGGACCCAGTCTTAAAAATGCTTAGGGGGTGCTTAACAAAAGCTTATTTAGGACCTTTCTGAGATTAGAAAGGCACTTAACAAGCTTGTCCCTCTCCCCATTTTTGAGTGTAATCATTGAGCTCCATGCTCTAGCTTAATTAGTGAAGGCTATTAGTTTCAAACCCTCTGTAGAGAAAGTTCCTCACTGTATAGTCTTATGCAGGTCACATAAACTCTCAGTTCTGCAGCCTTCACTGCTAAATAAATGTATATATCTGCAATATCACATGGGAAATAAAATGTCATTGTGGCCAGTCATTGCTAAATAAAAATGGAGTTTTGTGGTCAGAGTATAACAGCATGTAAATTGTTATGCAAGTGTATGACATCTTGGGGTTGCCTATCATATGTTCTGTTCGTATCACTATTGATATTTATTTGTTTTTATTTATCAAAGGGAGAAAGTTTATCGAGTAAACCTTCAAAGCAATGACCACATCAAAATAATCAACAAGTTGCACAATGTTATAGAGGTGAGTGGTGGCTTGACTTAATCATAAACAAGTATTATAACTAAATGAGCACTTCATATGTCAAGTAACCTAGGTTTGGTTGCGTTAATACAATATATCTATTACCTCTACTCATATGTTTTTAAAACCTCTGTTTACATACATTTCACATCAGCTAGGATTCTAATTTGGCCTGAAAATGTTTGTTATGAATGTAGCATTGATTTTATCTAGACCAAGAAAGATTTCTTTCAACTACTCATGAGTTTTATTTTTAATATTTCTTTACTCTTTACTGTTATCTTCACTAGATCTTTTGCTGTTAACTTGATAATACTGCCCAACTTCCTCTGAAAACTCCATTTTGTAATTTAGTGCATGAAGTCTTTCTATCTCAACAATGCAGTGTTAAGGCAGTGGGTGATCATTGGACACCCTTGAAATTTAATTGTCCATATCCTAGAGACCCTCATCCCTCTCCATCAGGAAAGGACCTAGAAGCATTGCGGAAATTACCTCAACTTGAAAAAAAACAACACATATAAACAAATAATAAACCAACCAAAATTGGAATGAGACATCAAACCACATTTGCTGCAAAAATAAGTGCTTTAGTTCCTTTAATGCTTAGAATGGAATTTCATCAGATTAAAACAACATAACAGAAGTCACCAATAAATACATCATTCACCCAATTAACATAGAATGAACTGTTTAAACATAGTAACTATGTAAATTTCAACCAGTAAATGATCAAGTTCAATTAATTCCCCATTAAATGTTGTTAAAATAAAATATAATAAATACAATAACTTTTAGTGAATAAATCCATACAATCAAATAAAAACGTACACAATATCAAAACATCATCATTGTAAATGACATCTGATATAAAATGTATAAATGCAATCTTGAAAAATTACAAAAATAAAAATAAATGAATTCAAAGTCTGTCTGCCCTAAGTGCTAGCAGGCTGGATATAAAAATCTTGTCACTGATTCCTGGCAATTGTATAGCTTTCAATAAAACCTGCCAATACAATTCCCTGTATCCTATATATGCTGAACATTTTCCACCCTACACGTTAATGTCAACTTTTTCCAGAACACAAAAAACAAATTTGTTAAAGTTCAGGCATTCCAGTGCATGCTTACTTAGTGCATTAGTGAGATCTTACTTTTTGATCACATATGTATGCTGGTATATTCTCTTCCTTAAATTCTTTTCCATCTTTCCTATATAAAAAGCCATACAGGACAAACAAGTAGCTGCATAGTCCACACCTTTGGTACTACAATCATAGTTCCCTTGGATTCTAAGGACCCTCAGATAGTTCCCTGTAGTAATTTTTATATAATAAACCTACATTGCTTACAATAAGAGACCAGATGACTTAGTAGTTAAGGTTTGCCCTCCCATGCACAAGGTACAAGGTTCAATCCTGACCTCTGACCAATGCCTGTTTGGAGTTTGCATGTTCTCCCTGTGTCTCCGTGGGGTTTCTCCCATGTCCGAAAAAAAAATGGTGAGTGTTTCCATCTCAAACCTCACCAATGAATGGAGCTGTGGGCAGTAGCACAGACTCTACATGGTGCCCTATAGGGGGAAGAGTTGTACAGACCAACCACTTTGGGCATCTACTGTGGTGCACAGTATCCTCAAGATAGGAGAACATGGATCACAGACTGCATGCCATGGCAGGGCTAGCCATGCGATGGTGTAAAATATGGCTCTAGGTGATTCGGTCATGTTGACTAATGTTGCCAAAAATGGGCATGGTAGTTACCGGTGATAAGTGGATTGAGAACCCGGCCTCCTCTGACCCACACCAGGGACCCATGCTAAGGAGGGGTATATGTGCCCCTATTGGCCAGTGTGTGCCCGCCATAAAGCCCAGCAGCCCTGGGTCAATAAGCTACTGGCTGACCGGTGTCTAGTTGCCCAGCCTGGGTTACCTGGGATAGCTCTGTTGAGTGAAAGCTGGACGTAAAACCAATCAACCTGCCAAATATGAACTGAGAATTGCTACGCTTAATGTAGGTTCACTGAAAGGACAGAGCTTGGAAGTAGATGACATGATGTTACTGAGGAGGTAGGACATCCTATGTATCCAACAGACGAGATGGAAGGGCAGTGCAGCAAAGCCACTTGGCTTGGGATCCAGAGTCTACTACTCAGGTGGAGGGCAGGCTAGAAATGATGTAGGAATTGTGGCAAGAGAGTAGCTTCAGAAGGCAGTAAGGGATATCATCAGAATTAATGACAGACCCATGGCAGTCAGACTCCAGTGTAACGATAGGGCAGTATTCATAATCTCAGCCTATGCTCCACAGCAAGGCTGTGATAGTGAGGAAAAGAGTGCATGCAGACAGCAGTTGCAGGACCTACTAGATAAAGCAGGACAACATGAATTGGTGTTGATAATGGGTGACTTGAATGCACATATCGGGACAGCCAGAAAAGGCTAATGAGGACTGCCTGTGCCCACATGGGTGGGGCAACAGGAATAAAGAAGGAGAAGCCATACAAGATTTCTGTCTGGCAAATGGCTTCATAGTAGCCAACACATGGTTCAGACAGTCACAAAATCACATACAAGAGTAGTTAACATGCAAGTCAGGTAGACTTCCTCCTAGTAAGGAAAAGGCACCAGGGTAGAATCCATGATTGCAAAGTCATCCCCAGTGAAACAGTTAGCCCACAGCATAAACCACTATTTACCACAATCAGCTGCAAGCACTGGTCAGAGAAGGCTCTAAGGTCAATAGATACCAGGCTGAAGACCTGGAAGTTGACAGGAGAGAAAGCACAACAGTTCAAGGAATTACTCAGGGCCCTAGCACCCCAAGAAGAGGAGGAAATAGATGGAGTTGAAGAATGGCAGCCCCTAAAAACAGCATGTGTTAGGACTGCAGAAAAGATATGTGGCGGAGCCAGGTACAGAAATAAGGTACATAAGGAAAGCTGGTGGTGGAATGCAGAAGTCCAGGAAGTCATCAAAAGAAAGAAGGAGTTCAGGAAGAAGTGGGAGACAGAAAAGACTGACCAGGCTAAGAATGACTACTGGTTGGCTAACAAAGAAGCTAAGAAAGAAGTCGCAATAGCAAAGAATAGGGCATCAGAGTCACTGTACCAACTTCTGGAAAGTGACTCAGTAAGGGGTACAAATAAACTATATCAGGTTGCAAGGCAAAGACAGAAAGATAAAGAAGATAGTCAGACACCCTTCATAAGGGATGCCAGCAACAACCTGCTCACCAGTCCAGAAGACATCAAAGGCAGATGGAAGGAGTATTACCAGCAGCTTTTGAATGAAGAAAACCCCACAGAAGCTGTACTACCCCAGAAACAGCCTACAATGAGAGAAGAAGAGGAGCCCACCATAGAAGAAGTAAGAAAACAGCAGGCTCAGATGAGGTCACAGCAGATATGATAAAGATGTTGGATGAGATAGAGGAGAAATGGCTCCTAAGGGGACTCGCAGTGTGGAGACAAAGGCATAACCCAGATGACTGGAGAATAAGCATACTCATGCCAGTGTACAAGAACAAATGGAACATCCACAATTGTGGACAGTACAGAGGCATCAAACTCCTATCACATTGCATGAAAGTTCTGGAGAGGGTGATTGATAAATGGATATGCAGAGTAGTAGAATGTGAGATGAGTATTTTCAAGTCAGATCAGGATGCAGCACAATTGACCCAATATTTGCACTGAGACAGATACTTGAGAAAAAGCTAGAGATGAGGAGAGAGCCCAACTGGACATTCTTGGACTTGGAGAAAGCATATGACAAGGTCCCAAGAAAGCTGATCTGAGCAGTACTGTGGTTGTTTGAAGTCCCAGAAATATTGGTAGAATTATTGCAGGCTATGCACAAGGACCCAATGACTCAAGTACGAACCATGTCCAGGCTCACAGAGGGGTTCCCAGTGGGAGTGGGTGTACATCAGGGTTCAGCTCTGAGCCCACTGCTATTATTACTGATGATGGACTACATTAGCAAACAGGTTGGAGGGGATGGATCAACAAAGCTGCTGTATGAAATGATGTGGCAGTGCAGGCAGACTCTGAGCTAGAACTTCAGCAAACAATAGGAGCATGGAATGCAAATATGAAGGCACAGGGGATGAAACTAAGCACAGATAAGAGGGTGGTAATGGCAGTAAATTGGGGAAATCAGAAGAAGCTGAAAATAGAGATAGAAGGGAAGATAGTGGAACAGGTACACAGCTTCAAATATCTGGGAGAGGTAGCTGAGGAGAAGGGTAGTCTGAATGAAGAGGTCAAAGCTAGAATCAGAGGGGCTCCAGCCAACTGGCATAGAGTATCAGGTGTAGTCTATGAAAGAAGAATGCCAAAGAAGCTGAAAAGTAAGGTGTACAAGACAGTGGTGTGACCAGTACTACTGTATGGTACAGAAACCTGGGCAGTAAAGGCAGAACAGGTGAAGAAGCTAGAGGTGATGGAAATGAAGTGCCTGAGAAAGGTGGTAGGATGCACACTGTGGGATAGACAAAGAAATGTGGACATAAGAGCAGAAGAGTAGCTCCAATTGCAGGAAAGATCAAAGAGAACAGATTACGGTGGTTTGGGCACACATGTAGAAAAGTAGAAGACAATCTGCTGAGGAAGATTTGGGACAGACAGGAAGAAGGTAAGAGGAAGCGAGGACATCCATCAAAGAGGTGGATGAATTGTGTGAAAGAAGATCTGCGACAGTCAGGCATGAGTGTTGAGGAAGGCACGAGTATGGCACTGAAAAGAGAAAGTTGGCGACAGTTAACATGATACCCCTACCCCATGTAGAAAAAAGGGGGCTGATGATGATGTTTACAATAACCACACTTCCTCATAAAACCCTTTTGTCAACTAATTCCTTTTTGTTTTTCTTCAGTAAACTCTAGCTTACTGGTCAAGTCAAAATCTTTGGAATATCGCTCTCCAATTCTTTTCTCCTAAAGATTTTATTCTTACAAAATTGTCATCATAAGTTAATAACAAGGTCGTGCTAGGATTAATGTCTACCTTAGTCATATCATTCTTGAACTCAGGGTACAGAGAAGTGGGCATATTGAGTACATCTGCCCTGTAATACAGTGATAGTCACTTCATCAATGAGCTAAATGGGATAAGTTCCTTGTAAAACCATACCTTTCATAGTCTTTAACTCTATGTGAAAAGCATCTTCATCAGTAACTAACCTGGGCAGCCTAATCATTTGCCCCTTGACCAGTTCCTTTTTTGTCAAAAGGGGTGGTTACTATCATAGTGCAAAAACCAGTTAGACTAGGTTAGCTTTCTATAAATAGAAGATTCAAGTCCTTTATCTCTATTGTTCTTATACAACTGCACATCTAAATAATTACAACAGTCAAGGTCAACCGTATGGATAAACACCAAAAAAGATTTAGACACATTGATGTACTGCATAAACTAGGGTATTTTAGCAATCTCATTATCCCATAAAATTAAGATGTTATCCAGGTATCTGTAATATCTATAAATGGATTTTATAAACTCAGAGACAAAAATAAATTTTGTTTCCCTGAACCATAAAATAATATTGGCAAAGACCAGGGCAGATGAAGCTCCCATGGCATCCCCTTTTATCTGCTTAAGATATTTGTCCTCAAAGTTGACATAGTTGTTTCTTAACACCAAATCAATAAAGGTAGTCAACGCATTGGTAGTGTTTTGTGTAACATTGATGCCCAATGTCAAGACTTCTATAAAGTATTCCAAACCCTCTTTGTGTGGAATAACCAGAAATACATTTTTAATGTCAATGCTTAAGAATGCAAAATCATTTTTAAATTCACAATTAGCTTAATTCCTCAAGAGGTCCCATGAGTCAGTTAAAATGTGAGGTCTGTCCACAAAATTTTTTTTAAGGTTCATATCAGTAAATCTGGCAAAGGGCTCTGTCTTGGGGGATCTGACAAACACTTATGGATTTTAGGTATTCCAAATATGGAGGGAATTAATGGTGTTTTTGCTCTTAAAAATAGTTTCACCAGGGTCAAAATTGTGTTCCAAGAACAGCTCATCAAGAATCAAATCTAACCTGTGATTGGCAATAGTAAGTTCATTCAATGAAACCAGTGCAAAAATATACTCATATAAGTAGGTCAAATTTTGGCTACATAAGATAACTGTTCCATCAAAACAACCCCTCCTCCCTTATCCGATTTAATGGCAAGTTAAGTTCAATGGCAGTAGTCTCCCCTGGTCTCAGTGAATAACTTTCCATTAAAGACATTCTGAAGTTAAGGAAGTTGTACCCCTATAGATACTACACTAAGATGAATACAAAGAGCAACAGCAACGGTGATGGACAGTGTTGAAAGAGCTCTCCACACAAGGAAGTAAAACAACTTTTTTTGAGGAAGCACATGAAGGAAGTTCTGAGACTATTCACACACCTGAGCAATAAACAAAAACAATAATCCCCCTTCATGAAAATTTTTTTTGTCGTTATTTAATGACGCCAGGTTTACTCCCTCTTTGATTTCACACATATTCCCATACAGACTATTCACTCCAAGTTTGCTTATGTGTGAATTGTTCAGATATAATACTTGGTAAGTCCCCATGATGGTCAAAACTTTTTATGTTCTACATCATGTTAGCTTAATATACTTTCACGCTTATTCTCTAGAATGATATTAGCGATATGATGTTACAGAATGTTTGGCATTATTGCTTGAAGTTACATGGACCATTGGCATGTTCCTTCCATCACTCCCCTTTCTATTCTACTTTATTCTAAGCACTCAGGATCCTTTGTTTATCATTTTCTAGGCAGGGTTCTGCACTGTTTTCTAGCACATACTTTACTCTTGCTATTTATTTTATTTTTTGTTCTTGCTACCACCCCCTTTGGGACTAAGGAGTTAATATGTTGCATATTTAATTTGTACTTGAAACTGCCTAGGGTCTGCATGTGCCTGTAGCTTGATTCATTTATTTTTTTCTTACAGTAAACCTGCCTACCCAGGTTTCCATGATGGGCTCCTATCCTCTCCTTTTTCACTTATTCTATAGTTTAGTTACAGCAGGATATTATTCTCAAGTCCACTCAGTATAATATGTCAGTCCTAGTGGTTGATTTGGACTTTATATTTTATGAACATTAACACACCCACATACACCACAGATATTATAGAGAGTCAAGGTTCCTTCAGTCAAATATTTACTTATTTATTTATTTATTTATTTATTGATTGATTTATTTTGCATTTGTTAACCAGGTTGGTCCAGCTAGGTAAGAATTTGCCCTTTTTCAGTGGAGACCCAAGGGGAAAAGCCCCAAACAGACATACAAGTAGAGACAAGTTTACAATAATACAGAACAAAACAATGTCATGAATACAATGGATAAGAAAAATAATGTACTCCATGAAATTATACATAGCTTTATACATAAAAAAGTATAATAATAAGGTTGTAAAAGGAAAAACAACAATAATAAATCCAGGAGGTATGCAGTAAGGGAATTAAGGTTATATGTATTATTTTGAAAAGAAACATGGCATTATTAGTTTAGTGGCTAGAAGGAGAATTGTGTATGTGCAGAGGACCTCAGATCTGAGGATGAAACTAGTGCAGGAGCAAAAAAGTAGAGAAAAGTTCAACTTTCAAGGCTTCTTCTTAGTTCCACCTTTATTTTGACAACAGGTTTCAAAGCAGCAGTATTCAGGCTTGCATGTCACCTTACTAATATTATTTCAAGCAGGATTGCTTCCATTCCCCAAGAGGGCCAGAATTGTCAGCCACAGTCTGAAGAAGTCCTCATGTCAGCACAACAGTACTTAACCAGTGCCAGTGCACCTAAATCTTTAATGAAAAGGGCAGTGAATTCATTCCAAATATCCCACTTAGACCAACCACACAGAACATGCACAGTTACCTGTCTCCTCGTATGAATCCTCTTACCTACAAACACCTCCTATCTGAGGTCCACCTCAGCTTGACTAATTGAACCAAGTTTGACTTAGTGTATTGTTACAGCACAACCCATTTCACTGGTGTGATCACCATCTATACCTTAATTCATTCTCCCCAGTTTATTTGCAAACTTTGCTCAGTACCACTACCCTGAGCCCAATCAAAGGTTTCACATTCACCCACCCTCTGTTGATTTTCCCTTCTAACCATTAGGCGAGCCCAGGTATATATATATATATATATATATATATATATATATATATATACACATAGCATGGTTTGATAAAGATTGGCACAGGTTCCACTGGTCTTCATAGACCAAGTAGGCCTTTTCCTTCTTAGACCATAGCCACCACCCCCATATACTTACCCTTATCTACCCTGTGTTTGATGGAACATACATGTGGCATCCCTCATTACCTATTTTACCAAAATCAGCTTTATATTTTGATCAATGCCCCAGAAAGTCTTATTACATGTTCTTCCATTAATGCGTGGTGTTTAGTCTATAGTGCCCAAGGCCACATCACTTCCCTGAAATCCACATACACTGAATGTCTTATTCATATAATGGGACACGTCCACCCCATTAGTCTGGGTTTTCACTATCATTTTCTTAGGTTGGTTGAATATATTAGCGTCAAGGCCCACAAAGAAGCCCATGCAAAGGATTCCTAAACTAAAACCATTTAATTTCCTCTACATAGCCCTAAACTCCATGTTGTAGTTCCTATGACAAATATAGTTAGCACATTCTAATTGGTTGTTTTACCCAAACAATGTCATCTGAGTAATTCATAGAGGATCACCACTGTCCATCTTCACTTGTAGTACCTACTCTAACTGATACAAAGTGTGAATTCCCTTAGCCTCCTTGAATTACTAGTGGGCCAGAAACACAGTGGTGGATTTGTCACCTTACTTATCACCTGGTCATAATTCATTCACTTTCATCTCAAACCTATGTTAAGACATCACTGTACCTCCATAGCTGGGTCAAGCTTCACCAGTTCGTTTTAACACTCTTCACCTCTAACTGGGTTTTAGACTTTTATCAGTTTGTTTCACTGTTTTCTTTAGCTTGCCTTAGCTACTCTGACATATAGCTCTACCTTAGCAGCTCATAGTTTTACAACAACTTCTATACACTTGTGAATTAGGAGAAATAGCGTTTCACTTTTTTAAAGCACTCTTTCCCATATTTCTCCAACCCTTCCCAACCATGTACATTAATATTACTTATTGAACTGCCAAATTAAATTCCATGCTTTGATCAGACTACTCCTTTTCATAGTCTCTTCCACTGGGCAAGTCACTAAATGCCTCCTTGTTGTGTCTAAATGCCACTCCCTATACTCATCTTGTTTTCTTTAGGTCCCTACACTCAGATCTGTATAGAGTTTTTGGGTCATGAATTAAATAATAAAATCAGACAGCACTTTCTTTCATCTAGCCTACCAAATAATTTATGCCATTTCCACCTTCCTCACTGTATACAAATGGTTCTAGAGCAGAATAAGTCAGCACACTCCCACTGACCAATTTTCCATACTAAAACAGCTGACTCGGTAGCTCAAAAATGTTCCCCATTAGTTGGCTGCCTTCTTAATTCACATTCTGATTGGCACAGCATGTTTGGAGAATGTCCTGGATGTTTTCAAGTTACTCCTACCATTCTGCAGAACCACAATGAAGGATGAGGCAGCTCACACTGAGCTCAGCAAGAGGACTAGACCTAATATACATTCTATACAAAATATCCTTTGTGTAGCTCTGATCATTCAGCCTATTCAAACCTTTCTAACTACGTCCTTTCACTAGGACATTTCTATCTGGTTATTTTCAAATATTTCTTGATATTACTGTGCATTCCCTACCCAGTTTATGTATGTAAATGGATGGATAGATAGATAGATAGATAGATAGATAGATAGATAGATAGACAGACAGACAGATAGATAGATAGATAGATAGATAGATAGATAGATAGATAGATAGATAGATAGATAGATAGATAGATAGATATGGCACTTCCTCAACAGCCCAAAGGTTCATAAATAGCATTAAGTCACTAGTGTTATTGGCAGAGTAGCATTTCAGCCACACTTTCTTTCCTCCCCACTCCTCACCCCCAAGCCACACACAGTCATTTTCATTTTTCTAACTTAAATGCCAATAAATCTCACAGCCTTGATTGGACTGTTCTAACACAAAGCCACATCCAATAGGACAAAACACTTTCCTGCCCCTTGATCTACTGAGCTTTACTTTGCAAATTTGATAGGTGTTGCATTGCTACACTGTTGTAATGTAGACTCTATATCCTTTTATGAACACCAGTTTTCCTACTGGATGTGTATTCTAAAAGCAAATGTTATAAATAACAAAAGGATTGGCATCATTTTTTGCTTTAATAACTATCTGAAGAAGTACTAACTAAAGGAAGAAATACCTCACCGTGTAAACGTTAGCTAATAAAGATATCTGTATTTAACCAAAAGTGATTTTTTTTTAACAGGAGGATGTAGAAATGAGTAACATGAAGTTATAACAAACAATCTTCTTAAGGATAGTTGGACATACATTTGAAAATTTACACTATGACCCTGTGAACATGTAAAACTGAGAACATGGTTTCCATGCCACATGATATCACATTCTTCTGCATTGAAGCAAAATGCATAAGCACTTTATTTGAGGGTCATGTGCTGCTCCTGCAGAGGCCATGCTAGACATTGGTTATTGAGCATGCTGTCCCTTTCTTATTTATCTTTCTGCTGGTTGCATTGGAGATACAAGAGCATTGAGTGAAATGACTATTTCTACCTTCTGTGCTCACTCCTCTTCTTTACTCTGACTGCAGGATGAACCTCTCTACTTAACAATGGTGTTGAAAATGGTCACCTGCCCCATGCTACAGTGGTTCCTTCATTTACCTTCTTGTACCAGCTTAGAACATACGGAAATCTTATCACAAGTACCATCCCAGCATGGGTTTACTTTAATCTGCCCTTAAGGCACTGACAGTGTAATAGTCTCTGATGTAACAGTGGTTACATTCTCTGCCACAGCATGCAAAGTTGGATGGAGGAATTAGCATTTCTTATTCGTAATGCAGGGCTTATGCTCATAGTAGCTGTTCTTGGAGCTGCTGTTGCTCCTCACACTGAGTAGCAAGGGTTGCATGAAAACAATATATGCAAAGCACACATGGCCCAGATTGCAAAAGATAGTTGCAGACAGCTCAGCGTGCCAAAAGAAGACTTCAGCGTACCTGTTGCAGACCGATTTCAGGAGATTCCTTGCAAACAGTCTGAGTAATTAAGTATTCAGTGTATAATAATTACAAATTCCATGCATGGCCATCGGATTCTGTGTGCAACATGTCTGCCCCACACATGTGTGTACGTACATTGTGAGGCAACCCCATCCCTCTTGAAACAAAAGTGTGTCTGAGCCTAGGTCTACTAGCATCTGGTACATTCCAAAAACACAGGGAGATCCAGGAGTGTCACACAGACAGCTGCAAGTCGTATCCTGGCAAAATTCCTCTGGAAGCAATGTGGAACAAGGTAGATGAATATATACACTTTCCATCTACCACCTAAGTGATGGGGAAGTAAAAGGTTGATTAACGAGGAGTGGGATGATGATCAGAAGGCACTGCGGCCAAAGTTAACAAAAATATATATACCTACATATGAAAAGAAACTGATACTTAAATGTAATGATAAAACCCATTTTATTTTTATATAAATAAAGCTAAATCTCAGGAAGAAACTCTCTTTACAGTATACTAGAATGATGAAAACGGTTATTCAACACAATCTAAGCTGATGTTTGAAAATAATTTATTTTAACTATATTAGGACTTGTTTAATACTGTTTACTTCAGAAGACATGAGCACAATTAAAGTAGTTACAAATAGTAATAAACTGTTGTTAACAATTCATCATACTTCATTATTCATTTAAATGCTGCCAGGGCTGTTACACTAACACAATATTAACAAGATCTAAACTCTCCAGCAGCATTTGTCGCGAGCCATTACGAATCCTATATTAAAAGAACGACAGTGACTGTGTTATATGAGGTGCAGGAGTCAGTGGCTTAATCAGACCTGCATACAAAAATAAGGGGGAAAGAACAGGCAATTGAAACTGATGAACCATCTGCCTGATAACTAATACAGGAAAATTAATGGAATGACTAGATTGGCCAAAAATACCAAATGAAATTCTCTGGAACAGGCTCCCCATCCATGTGAAGCAGAGCTCTTCCCTAATGCTATTAAACTGTAACCTGGACAACTGGATGAGAAATCAGAAATTCAACCCCTAGTCATGCTCCTGGGTCTCTAATGGACAGAGGCAGCCTTTAAATGCTTGACCACCCATTCCCTATATTACATATATCCCTTAAAATAACCTATAGAGCACCAAAACTTGCTGGAAACTTATGGGATGTATGGCTAGGATTATAAAGGTCCCTGTGTTCATTAACCTAGAATACACATATGAACCTATGAAATAAAGCAGAAAAACCTGCTGAGCATTAACCAACACGAACATAAAAATTAACTCCACTACTAGCTGCAATTGCAGTGGTGGTGCTGTGGTAGCGTTGTCGCCTCATAGCAAGACGTTGTCCCGTTCGATTCTCAGCTAGACCGTCTTCTGTGTGGAGGCATACGTGAATGGTGCGTGCCTTCGTTGAAGGTTGTGCATCAGGGCTGGTAACCCGGTACGTAAAAATCCACTACCAGTCATTAGCGGACCAGAGTTCCGCTGTGGCGACCCCTAACCGGGAAAAGCCTAAAGACACAAACAAACTAGTTGCAATTTATTTTATATACCATAATGTCCCAAATGCATTAAATAAAAGTCAACAAGTCGATGCAGTTTATATGGATCTTTCTAGTGCTTTTGACAGAGTTTCAAACCAAGAAGAAAAATATGTTACTGCAGAGACTCCAATTCACGGTTCCAGCAGGAAACAATCTCAAAAAACACTCAAAAGCTGTTGAAACATTTGTTTTCACACATCTATCTTGTATGCTGTTTATGTGTATTATATCAAAATATGAAAATGTATTACTAGTTAAATGATGAAAATGTATACAATCAGCCTTAATCATGTTGTTGACATGGGCTTCCAAAATGATGTGATGATTAATGCTGGAAGAACTAAATATGTATCCTTTGGTCCAATTATATTTGACTACTTATAGTATGATAATACAAATACAGAAAAAGTCAATATCTCTTAGATGACAAACATATTCAAAGAAATATCGATTATATCAAAGAAAAGCTTGCAAACTTGTCAGAGGTATTCAAATATGTTCACACTACAGATAGGAGGGTTATGATTGGCCTATTTTATAGGTTAAAAGCTCCAAACGTAAGTATTATACTGTTGTTTGGAATTCCTATATTAAAGAGTAACAGACATTAGAAAGGATTCATAGAAAATATACAAAAGGAATTAAGGTTCTCAGTTGTCTAAATTATGAAGCCAGTTTACAGGCGGTCTTTATTACTTCCATATCATACATTATATGTTTATTTATTGTTATTTTATACTGCTTTTTGAGATGGTTTACTTCACTGTCTTATATTAGGGTTTTTCTGATAAAACTTTAAACAGAAATCAAGATTATTGTTTTAAACAAAGAGCAGTCTTTTTTACCTGAATACTGTACCTAACAAATTTTAAAAATGTATACACCCAAGAGAGTTTAAAGGCATACAGAATTCATATTTTATCAACAAATGCTGTGGCTTTCTGGCAAATCATTGAGGATTTAGGTCACTAGATAATGACAGACATTTGAGTTTTAGACTTCATATTCTTCAAAAAAATACATGCTAAAGCAAACATTGCTATTCTAACAACTTTTTAAGTTTATAAGAGCAATTATAAAAATGTGTCCCTGTTTTTTGACCATTGTACCCCCATTATTTTTGGTTTTGTCCAGATTGCTTGTGCTAAGAGGCTGAGAGGTATGGAATGGCTTGAGGCAGCTGCAGTAGCCACTGTACTTACTAAGACTGCTATCATTCTGAAGAGTTACAGTTACTGAAACTTCATTAATCACTCCTTCATATTCTGCAGCTTGACTTCTGGTATCCTGAGTCTGTAAATCAGCTATCACCAAACACGGATGTGGATTTCCATGTAAGTGCAGCTCAGGCTGCCTACGTGCAGAGTGTCTTGGAGCAGAGTGGAATCAAGCATTTGTAAGTACGGGAGCTTTTGTTAATGTCCTAGTACAGTAATCATGAATTAGTAAGCAGACCATGTTATTGTTTTTCAGCTTATAAAGTTCTCAAAGAATTATAAAGTTCTCAAAATATATATGCAGCATTTCAGCTAGATTTTACCTATGGATCTGACCTACATTACTTAACTATGTTATAAATGGATTGAAGATTAATATGGTTGTTCACTGGTATAAATGCTGACTCAGCAGTATCTCAAATTCATATCAGCTGAGTCATCTGAGTCTGATAATGTGAAGAACACATAGCATGGACAGAACAGTTGTCCTGTAGTTTGTGAAAGTTTACCAGACATAACAGAGGTTCTTCTACTGGACAATTATTAAATAGCAATACAACATAGCAATGCAGACACATTACACTCCACACACACGGTAATAACAATATTTAACAATCTGATAGAGGTAACTGAGAAATTAATTTATTTGTAGTGGGTAATAAAAGCATAAATGTGAAGAATGTATTATGTTGCAATATGATACAAGGTGTCATGTGTCCTAAATAAACTTCATAATTACTATCTTGTCTGATAATACCAAAAATGAATTAGTTATTGGTTACAAGAGTACAAATTTGCTTTGTTCTTGTGTACAGTTACAAGAGTTATAATTAAAGGTGATCTAAAATGCAGGTGTTTTATTACTGCAATATCACATACAATAATTCTGTAGCTATTAGTTTGTGCACCCTGTTACAGTGATGACAAGAATAATCATAAAATCATACCTGGTAGATATTTCCTAGATTTAAAAATATTCATTCTAGTGGGTTAACCTGAATTTCTGAAGTCAGGCAGCTTTTAGCAACTGCAGTTCTGTTTGGTTCCTACCACTAGTCTTCACTTAAAATAAATACTTGTACTTTTTCACACTAATTTGTTTAAATGGTCATATATTTTTTGATGAAGCTTATGGTCAAGGAGACCAACGAGACCCTCAGCCACATTACCCGGCACTGTGGGAGAATAACAATGTTGTCAGTTAAGTAGATTGTCTCCAAATATCCCCAATCAAAATTTGCGAACACTTGTCCAGTAATGTACACTGGTTTTAAATGTTACTCAGGAAATACTCTGCTTGATAGGTGAGGTCAACCTATTCCTGAAAAAGAGGATGAATAGGGTTAGGTATCTGTCATGCCATCTTGTATTAATGATTTGTAGAATAGGTTTATGTCTTTAGAGTGGATATTTGCTTTACCACTGGTTCTGTTTAGGTGAAGGAGTTCAAAGAGTGCTGGGTCATTCATAGCACAGAATCCAGTGATATAAGGGTGATATAATGTCAGCTATATTATTGTTGTCTTGCAAACAATATTAGTGAGATTAACAGGTCTGTAATTCCCAGGGTCAGTGACTACATTTATGCAGAGAGTTTTACTAGGTGGGACTTTACGATTCTTGGAAGATATCCAGACATACTGTTAGGGCCCATATAATTTGTGTTTGTAATTTTGGAAAGGGCCAAATTGACTGGGGAGGAGCAGAGGGTGGGTGGAGTGAAGCTGGAAGAGATTTTTATCTGGAAGAATACTAGTAATGTGTTTGGGATTGGAGAAGGAAGTACCATTGGAAATAAGTTCACTATGGAATTGTTGGTTACTTCTAAACTTCATAAAATAGCTGAAGACAGTCAGTCTCCCTCTCTCTCTCATCATCAACCCCCCTTTTTCCTATGTTCTACATGGGGGCCAGGGTATCATGTCAACTGTCACCATCTCTCTTGATTCAATGCCACTCTCCTACCTTCTTCAACAGTCCTGCCTGACTGTCAGAGGTCTTCTCTCACACAATCCATCCACTTCTTTTCAGGACACCCTTGGTTCTTCTTGACTTCTTCCTGTCTATCTCAAATCTTCTTCACCAGATTGTCTTCTGCTTTTGTCCACTTGTGCCCAAAACACTGTAAACTGTTCCCTTTTACCTTCTCTGCAATTGGAGCTACTTTGACTTCTGCTCCAAAGTCCTCATTTCTTCATCTGTCCCATAGTGTCCATCCTACTACCCATCTCAGGCACTTCATCTCTATCACCTCTAGCTTTCTCAACTGCTCTGCCTTTACTTCCAAGTTCCTGTACAATACAGTAGTACTGGTCACACCACTGTCTTGTACACCTTACTTTTCAACTTCTTTGGTATTCTTCTGTATTCACTAGCCCTGATGCTCTGTGCCAATTGACTGGAGCCCCTCTGACTGTAGCTTTGATCTCCTCATTCAGAATTGCCTTCTCCTGAACCACCCCCTCTCAGATTCTTGAAGATGTTCAAGTTCCACTATTTCCCATCTATCTCAGTTCTCACCTTCTTCTGATTTCTTCATTTACTGCCATTACAGCTGTCTTATCCGTGCATAGTTTCATCACATGTGCTTTCTGTTTTGTATTCCATTCCACTATCCTTTGCCGAAGTTCTTGCTCGGAGTCTGCCTGTAATGCACATCATCTGCATACAGCAAGTTTGTTGATCTATCCCCTCCAACCTGCTTGTTAATGTAGTCCAACAGTAGTATGAACAGAAGTGGACTAAGAGTTGAACCACACCCACTTCCAATGGGAACCCCTCTGTGAGACCGAACACTGTACATACTTGAGTCACTGGGACCTTGCACATACCCAGCACTAATTCTACCAATGTATATGGACCTTCAAACCACTGCAGGACTACCCAAATTAGCTTTCATGGGACCTTGTCATATACTTCTTCATCTCTAGTTTCTGCTCAGCTATTTCTCTCACTGCAAACATTGGGTCGGTTGTGCTGCATCCTTAAATTAATCCAAACTGCTCATCTCCCATCTTACTTGCTACTACTCTGTGTACTTGTTTATCAAGCACCCTCTCCAGAACTTTCATGCAGTATGACAGGAGCTTCCTACCTCTGTACTGCCCGCAGCTGTGAATGTCCTGTTTGTTCTTGTACACTGGCACTAGTATGCTTATTCTGCAGCCATTTGGGTTATGCCTTTCTCTCCATACTGTTATGAGTACCCTCAGGTGCAATTTCTCCCATATCTCACTCAACATTTTTATCATATCTAGTGTGAGCTCATCTATCCCTGCTGCTTTCCCTAACTTCTATTCCTTAGAGATGTGCTTATTTCTTCAAGGGTGGAGTCCTCCTCCTCCTTTTTCATGATAGGCTGTGTCTGGTGCAGTATGCCCTCTGTGGGATTTTTTCATTCAGAAATAAGTACTCCTTCCATCTGTCTTTGATGTCCTGTAGACTAGTGAGTAGGGTGTTGCTGGCATCTCTTATGGTATCTATCTTTTTTATCTTTCTGTGTTTGCTTGGAACCAGATAGAGTTTCCATGAGCCATTTATCAAGTCACTTTCCAGAAGCTGGTTGAGTACCTTTGATGCTTTTGTTCTTTGCTACTGCAACTCCATTCTTAGCCTGTTTGTTAGACAACCAGCATATTCCTTCTTAACTTGGACCAGCTTTTCTATCAACCATTTTTTGTGCACTCCTTCTTTCTTTTGATGACTTCCAGGACTTCTGAAGTCCACAACCAGCGTTCTGCATGTACCTTATTTCCATACCTGAGTCAGCCACATATCTGTTCTACAGTCCTCACACATGTTGATTTGAGGCCCTGACATTCTTATTCTTCAACTACACACATTTCTTCTTTTTTTTGAATTGCTAGAGCCCTGAATAATTTCTTGCACTCTTGTGATTTCCCTCCAGTAAACTTCCAGGTCTTCAGCCTAGTCTATGTTGACTATAGAGCCATCTCTGACCACTGCTTGCAGTTCATTGTGCCACCCAATTGATTATGCTGTTGGCTGACTGTTTTACTGGAGATGATTTTACAATTACTGACTCTACCCCAGTGCACTTTCCTTTATCAGGAGGAAGTCTACCTGAGTTGCATGTTGGCCACCCCTGTATGGGAACTTGTGACTGTCTTTCTTGCTAAACCATGTGTTGGCCACCATCAAGCCATTTGCCAGACAGAAGTCTGGAATGGTCTCTCCTTTCTTATTCCTGTTGTCCAACCCATGTGGACCCAGGCGTTCCTCATATCCTGTTCTGTCTGTCCCAATATATGCATTTAGGTCACCTGTCATCATCATTAGTCTATTCTGTCCAGTTTTATCTAGTAGGCCCAGCAGCTGCTGTCTGAATACACTCTTTTCCTCACTATCACAACCCTGCTGTGGGGCATTGGATGAGAGTATGAATAGTGCCCTGTCCTTACAGTGGAGTCCGATTGCCATTGATCTGTCATTAATTCTGATTACATCTCTCACTGTTTTCTGAAGCCTCTCCCTCAGCACAATTCCTTTACCTTTTATAGTCTGCCCTGCTCCTGAGTAGTAAACACTGGATCCCAAGCCAAGTGTTTTTACTGCACTGCCCATCTTGTTTCCTGGATAAGATACATAGGATGTCCAGCCTCCTCCTTACCATCATGTCATCCACTTCCAGTCTGCATGCTATCTGTGAACCTACACTGAGTACAGTAATTCTTAGTTCATGTTTGGCAGGTTTGTTGGTTTTATGTCCAGCTTGCACTCAATAGTATTATCGCAGGTAACCTAAGCTGGGCAACTGGACACCAGCCAGCCAGTAGCTTATTGACCTAAGGCTGCTGGGATTTATAGTGTGTACAAATTGGCCAGTAGGGGCACATAGATCTCTCCCACCAATAGCATGGGTCCCAGGAGTGAGTTGGAGTAGGCTGGGTCCTCAACCCACTTCCATCATCATCATCAACCCACTTTTTTCCCATTTCCTACATAGATTTGGGGTGTTGTTTCAAGTGTTGCCATCTATCTCTATTCAATGCCTCTCTCCTGACTACTTCAACACTCATGCCTGAATGTTGTAGGTCTTGTCTCACACAATCCATCCACCTCTTTGCTGGATGCCCTTGTTTCCTTTTGCTCATAGTTGAACCCGGGTGCACACCCATTCCCACTAGGAACCCCTCTGTGAGATCAAAAACTGTTCCTACTTGAGTCATTGGGTCCTTGTATATAGCTTGCACTAGTTCTAGCAATGTTTTTGTGTCTTTGGACCACCAAAGAACTGCTCAAATCATCTTTCTTGGGACCTTGCCATATGTTTTCTCCAAGTCTATGAATGCGCAGTTGGAGTTTATCCTCATCTGTAGCTTCTTCTCAACTATCTGTATCACTGCAAACATCAGGCCAGTTGTGCTGCATCCTGATCCGAAATCCAAACTGCTCATCTCCCATCTTACTTTCTAGTACTCTGCATATTCATTTACCAATCACCCTCTCTAGAACTTTCATACAATGTAACAGGAGTTTGATACCTTTGTACTGCCCACAGTTGTGAATGTCTGTTTGTTCCTGAACACTGGCACTAGTATGCTTATTTTTCAGACTTGTGGAATATGCCTTTTTCTCCACACTGCTATGAGTACCCTCAAGAGCTATTTCTCCCCATTTCAGCTAGCATGTTTATCATTATCTACTGTGACCTCATCTGAGCCTGCTGCTTTCCCTAACTTCATTTTTCTTAGTTATTTTCTTACTTCTTCTATGGTGGGTTCCTCCTCTTCTCTCATTTTAGGCTGTGTCTGGTGCAGTGCAGCTTCAGTGGGTTTTTTTCCATTCAGAAGCTACTGGAAGTACTCCCTTTATCTGCTTTTGATGTCCTGTGGACTGGTGAGCAGGTTGTTGCTGGCATCTCTTATGAAGGGTGTCTGACTATCTTCTTTATCTTTCTGTGTTTACCTAGCAACCTTTATATAGTTTCTTTGTTCCATCTACTGACTCACTTTCCAGCAGATGGAAGAAAGCCTCTGATGCCTTGTTCTTTGCTATTGCAACTACTTTCTTAGCTTCTTTGTTAGCCAACCAGTATTCCTTCCTAGCTTGATCCTTCTTTTCTATCTCCCACTTTTTCCTGAACTCATTCTTTTGATGACTTCTGCATTCCACCACCAGCTTTCCTTATGTACCTTATTTCCATATGTTCTATAGTCCTCACACATACTGTTTTGTGGCACTGCCATTCTTCTTCAACTCTAATTATTTCCTCTTTTTCATGAGGAGCTATTGCCCTGAGTGCTTCTCTGAATTGTTGTGCTTTCTCTCCAGTCAACTTCCAGGTCTTCCGCCTGATGTTGTTTGAACTTAGAGCATTCTCTGACCAGTACTTACAGCTATTTGTTGAAATCAGTGGCTTATGCTGTGGGCCAGCAGTTTCACTGGGAATGACTTTGCAACTGGTGATTCTACCCTAGTGCCCTTCCCTTACTAGGAGAATGTCTATCTGAGTTGAATGATGGCTGCTCTTGTGTGTGATTTTGTGACTTTTTTTCTGAATCAGGTGTTGGCTATTATCAATCCATTTGCCAGACAGAAGTCTATAATGCTCTGTCCTTCTTTTTTCCTGTTGTCCAACCCACTTGGACCTAGATAGTCTGCATATCCTGTTCTGTCTGTTCCAATATGTGCATTCAGGTCACCCATTATCAACACCAGTTCCTGTTGTCCTGCTTTATCTAGTATACCCTGCAACTGCTGTCTGAATGCTCTCTTTTCCTCACTGCACAACACTGCTGTGGGCATAGGCTGAGATTATGAATACTGCTCTATCAATAGACTGGAGACTGATTGCATGAGTCTGTCACTAATTTTGCTGACATCCTTCATTGTCTTCTGAAGCTTCTTCCTCACCACAATTCCCACACCATTTCTATGCTGTCCTTCTCATGAGTAGTAGGCTCTGGATCCCAATCCAAGTGGTTTTGTTGCACTGCTCTTCCATCTTTTCTCCTAGATACAGGGGATGTCCAGCCTCCTGCTTACCGTCATGTCATAAGCTTCCAATTTGCATCTTATCAGTGAACCTGCATTGAATGCAGCAATTCTTAGTTCATGTTTGGCAGGTCGATTGGTTTTATGTCCAGCTTCACTCAACAGAGCTATCCAAGGTAACCCAAGCAGGGCAATTGGACACCAGCCAACCAGTAGCTTATTGACCCAGGGCTGCTGGGCTTTATGGTGGGAACACACTGGCCAACAGGGGCACATACACCTCTCCCGCCATTAGCATGGGTCCCTGGCATAGGTTGGAGTAGGCCGCCTCCTCAACCCACTTATCACTGGCAAACAGCCATGCCCATTTGGTGACATTAGTCAACATGACTGAATCACCAAGAACCATGTTTTACATGAGTGGCTAGCCCTGCCAAGGCACACAGTCTGTGATCCATAGTCTCCTATCATGAGAATACTAAACGCCACAGTAGATCCCCCCCAAAAAAGTTAGTTTATACAACTCTTCTCCTGTAGGGCACAATGTAGAGTCTGTGCTGCTGCCAACAGCTCCATTCCTTTGTGAGTTTGAGATGAAAACACTCAGCATGTTTTTCAGAGGTGGGAGGAACCCTACAGAGACACAGGGAGGACATGCAAACTACAAATAGGCAATGGCTGAAGGTCAGGATCAAACCTTGTACTTTGGAGGTGAAGACCTTAACCATCATGCAATGCTCCCCTATCTTCAGCAAATATCCTTGCCCATTTTTGGCAGCATTAGTCAACACAATCAAATCATATAGAGCCATATTTCTTTTCTGTTAACTTGCTAGCCCTTACACAGTGCTCAGTTGGAGATCCATGTTCTCAAATCAGTTGGTCTATAAAACTCTTCACCTATAGGCACCATCTAGAGTTTGTGATGCTGCCCGAGTTTGAGGTGGAAACACTCAGCATGTTTTTTTGGGAGATGGATGGATCCCCACAGAGACACAGGAAGAACCATGCAAACTCTATACATGCATCGGCCGGAGGTCAGGATCGAATCTTGTACCTTGTTAATTAAGGGATCAGTTTCATAATTGCAATAGCTTACTTTAGGCTGTGATTTATGATGACACTGCATTTTCTTAGGAGTATATCTGTCAAAAGACATTGCTCTCTGTTCCAGTTACAACTTTAAGAAATCAAGTACAAGCAAATTGCTATAAAATGCAGTTGTGAAAGTTTCACCATTTATGGTTAAGTGATACTGGAAATTGTAATATAATATCAAATGGTCTGGTGATAGTCAGATTACCAAATGCCTGGTACATGCTGTATTGCAGTTAAATGACTGCAATACTACAAAAAATGTTTCATTACTACCACATTACTCCTTTGACATAGGAGTAGTCGTTTGAGTCACACCTCATGAAATTTTGACAAAGCACATTGACTTATATTTCAGTATATTTTATGATATTTATTTAGTGTCTGAAAGAATGTATTAATTTCAACAAATTTCCTGGATGTTAAATTTCCACATAGAACAGTAACACTTTCTTAAATGTTTTTCTAGTGCAGGACTTCACAGCTTGTGTAACTATACACCTCAAAAGTAATTGAATTTACAGCAGTTTGTAAACTGTCATTGGAAGGTCTAACCTAGTTTGTTTTCATATCTATATTTGGGCAGCATTTTGATTGATGACCTACAGGAAGCAATAGAGAAACAGCATGACTCTAAAGAAGTGACCAGTGGCCACAGTTACTGGAAGTACAACACTTGGGAACAGGTATGCAGGTGTTTTTCTCTTTACATCTGATTAATACTGCTTCACTAGTTTACTTATTTATCAAAATTATTCATTTCTTGCAACAGATGTTATGGCAATATGTATTATGACCTCATGCAAATAAACTCTTTTTTTTGGGGGGGGTTCCACAATTGCCTCATCCTATGGCACTCCTACCCCAGCGCCCCATGCCCTTCACCAGGTTTACCATTGTCTCTCAACACCCGTGGACTTATTCTGACATTGGCTGGGGGCAACACAGATGTTAAGGGCATTCTAGGGCACTCATACATCTACCATCTGTTGAGGGATTTTGATAATGACCTACCTTTTTACTCCCCCCTCCTTCCTGGTATTCATGATTATGTCCAAAGGGAGTATGTGCGGTGGGGATGTATGGTGTATAGCCCAACCTCGACAACAGCTCAGCCATGCCCCCTCCCTTTCCCCTCTTTATATCACACATCCCTAGCCACACACCATCCTCCACTAAGAACTGTTATGGGAGAAGCCTGCTTCACCATCCTCCCCTCCCCTCCTTGGATAGTAACACCCATTGTTCCCTCCCTGACACTCCATCAGACATGTGAGCCGCTAAATGAACCCAGGCCACCTGGGCTGTACTCAGAGCATTATCCCTCTGCACCACTGAAGTGCATCTCATGCAAGTAACTCCTACTAGAAGTGTTTAATTCTGTGAGGTTATCCACCGTCTTTGGAGTAGTTATTTACAGATGAACAAGTACTTATCACAGATTCTGAATGGTGTATGTACTTTAAAACACAGCCTATTTAGAAAATAATGCTGATGTCTAGTTGTTATTGTTTAGCAGTTTGGAGGCATATTTTCTACATTATTGTGCAAATATCATACTGGGCTTCTTTCAAATTCAGGGTCAGACAATCTTCTTGAGTAGCAGTTCCATCATTACTCATTTTATTCTGCCTCATTTAATATTGTCACAAAGGAAATCTATGCAAAATATTTAGAGATTTCTCACAATGTATTGCTTCGGAGATGCATTCAAATTACCTTCAGCACTGATCATTTCAACTCAAAAAGCCAGTTTCAGTGTAGTAGCAGCTGGAGCCAAAATCAACAACTATGTAAGCAAAGGATGAATTCAAATTATCTGAATTTACTCTACTTAGATGGAATGACAGTGCTGGATACGGATACTGTTTAACATACTTCTCCCTTACACGAATACACAGTGAATGCATTGAATTATATCTGTTCCCTCCATGTTGTCTTTATGTTCCCTTCTCCCAAGTAATGTACTAAATAATCTAAAAGATTTTAAGAAAAACTTCTTAAGAACCTAATAAAAATCTATTTTGGAAAAGGAAGTGGCGGTAGGAAGAATTAGTAAGTATCAGAAAAGTTAAACTTATTTCCTGACTTTTATTACCTTTTGTTATACCAACTCTATAAAAATGTTCACAGACAGTGAAATTATTGAAAATATGTAAATGCATTATATTACAGCAAAGAGAGAATTTCCCTTTATTTCCAGAATTTTCTAAATAATAAAATAAAAAATATATCCAAACAGGCCAAATGTCGCCTAGCAGAAAAATGTAATAAGAAAATCATGAACAAACCAGGCATCCACCAAGGCTACTATCTTTAAAAACTTTAATGGAAAAAAACTTTTTAAAGATAGTAGCCTTGGTGGATGCCTGGTTTGTTTGTGATTTTCTAAACAATGTTCTTCATCACATTGTACCAGTGTAGTGTTTAGATTTGGGCTCTTAGTGCCAATGACCTGTGTTAAAGGCCAGATATGATCACTAAATTAACAGCTATGGGTGGAAGGACTAAGTATCTTATAGACTGCTCTCCTAGGTCAGGATATCCTATGCTTGGATGCACTAATGATTTGTCACTAAACAATTAAAGCTACTGCTGAGAGAGAAGGGGAGGGAATGAAGAATTAGATGATGATATTGGTGTAACATATTTGGTACTCAGTCAGAAGGACATCTCTCTAATAATAACCTCGGATAAATGCATATAATATTAGACAGAACAATTAAATTATCTGAAGAATGAACATGGACTGGGCAACAGAAATAAAGGAATAAACTGCTTTTAAAAAAATATCTTTAGGTCACAACTTCACCACTTTTGCATTTAGTTTCCCGCCACCCCTGAGATTAACCTATAATCTTTCCCTCACATTAAGTTTAATTTTGTATTTTTGCATTTAAAATTCTAAACGTATTGATTGCATTGCTCTTAACATTTTGTCACAGATCAATACTGAAATATTTTATATGCAATATTGCAAAGAGTTATCATAAATTGTTATGCTTTATTACTATTTATTCTGAATATACATTTTAATTTGCTATCTTGTAGTTTAGTACAATAAGTCAGAATTAAGAATGTGAATTTAGAAAACACAACACACTGACCTCTTAATAAAATACAATTTGAAGGGGAAACATTTTAAGTATGTTTTCAACACACACTCCATAAATATGATAAGAAGAGGTAAAGCAGTAACAAGAAAAGAATGTAAAGTCTTTATGCATTACTAAAAGTAAGTTTTATACCAAAACTTTGTTATATCAAAAAAGAAATGAGTATCACTCTGCAGGATTTCAAACCGTGTTTTGATGGATTTTTGGATTTAACAGTATTTGCATTGCAAAATTAGAGTAATACTTACTTAAAAAGAACCCAGAAGACTATAGTAATATGTTCAGAAGTGGCAGAAAGGAAGTGTGTGTGTGTGTGTGTGTGTGTGTGTGTGTGTGTGTGTGTGTGTGTGTGTGTGTGTGTGTGTGTGTGTGTGTGTGTGTGTGTGTGTGCGTGCGTGTGTGTGTGTAGGGGGGGGAATAAGAAAAGATTTGTTGTTGCACCATAAATTCCATATACAGTTTTTAAATCCAAAAGCAATGCCACTCAGTCCAGACTTAAATACCTCTTCATTTCAAACAATATTTACCACTGATACAAAATTAATCATTCATTTCAAGCTTATAAATACGCTTGTTGCAGGTATTAAAATATCAGTACACCTATCAAACCATTCTTATGTAAGAATAATGTCCAAAGTTCAACACCAGTGAAAAATATTTTTTTACAATAGATGATGGTCTACATGAACCTGTTGGAACACCCAATGCATGCTGAAAATGAAGCAAGGCAGTGAGGTTCACAGACACAGTGTTCCATAGGGAAAGCATTGCTTCCAGAATGTTCACATCTCACCCTGGGAATCATTAATAGTCTCCTGTCCAAGGGGGTTCAAGACAGATGATAGGTACAATGAACTTTTTATATAAAAGGGACACATTCAAGTATGGTTAAGTAATAATGCTTACCAGACACCAGTGTAGGCTGTGGAGTACAGGTGTTATATAAACATAACAATTTGTTCAATTGCCAAATGATCTGCCCTACCCCCACTCCAGCCAGATGCGCACTTTACTTCTAATCACAAGGTTGACTGTCTGTCTGTCTATCTATCTATTTGCAAGACTGTCAGAGTGGCTCCCCTTTCCTAAACCTAAACGCCCCATTCATTCCTTTTGGAGACAGACATCCCTAGCCAGAGTGAAAGCTATAGGGCTCACTTGTTACTAACAGGATAGCCTAATCAGTCCAGGTGATAGGGAGTGAGTCAGTCTACTAATTCTGCAAGCAATCCTACCTCCCTCCTCTGTCAGTAACTTGTGTGCTGCATAAGTGCTGCCTTTCAAGAGCAGCATGCATGCTTCCATACATGCAACATCTCGTGGCCAAGTAGTGCATCACTGGCAGAGTGGGCATGCTGGACTCATTTCTGTGACCAACAAACCAGCATTCATGTAAGTGTTACCAATGCATCAAACCAAACTGCCTCCCTGACCTCCAGGATGGCTGAGCCAGCGTCAGCTGCTCATTCCCATCTTCCCTTTGTTGGTATCTCTAGTGCTTTTGCCTCTAATTGAACATGGTCTGTCTGGGGCACAATTAAGGATTCATCCATATATGCCATTTGGCCAGAGTTGCAATGGAGTATGTTTTATTATTTTCTATTGCAGTGAATGCATATCAGTTTTCTCCTCAGTATACTAATGCACAAGTAAAAGATAAAAACAGAACTAATTCAGAACTTATAAACCAGTTGTGACTCAAGGTAAAAGCCTAAGTCACAAAGAGGAGGAAACTCTTATGCTAAGGGAATTTGCATGCAGGAAACAGAGAGAGAATATTTTTTGTCCAAAACAAACGTTGACTCCTCATAGGAACAACAGATTATTAGAAAATATTCCAATCCCTAAAGTATCCCAAACATTAGTGCTGAACAAATGTAGATACTAGTACTTTTGGAGTCTAAAGCAATATATAAAACAATGCCTAATTTGGAATAGTTCATACACTAGCAGACAGATACTGCTTAAGCATTTAACTATGAACATGAGTGAGTATGTCAAATGTGTTACACAGCACCAGAGCTTCAGTGAAGGAATAAGAGTACCACACTCCAATATCTTTGGTGTCAGTGCAATTCTTACACTGATGAAACTCAAACATGGGTAGAAAATATAATTTTTGAACCCTATCCAAGTTCCTGGCAAATAGGTGTATTCATAGAAAATGTATATGGTGGCAGATGCAGCCTACTTAATTCCCCCATACTGTCTACAGCAGTACCCAATGGCTAAGCTGTAGACCTTGCTTAACAAACTGATTTTTCCCTATCCTCTGCTAACGACTATTATGTTTCCCCCATGTATACTTGAATTACATTGATTACATTGAACTGTGTTTTTGGACCATAAGACCTCTTCCAGAAGGCTGTTTCAATCATCCATTACCCTTTCTAAAAATATGTCCATGTGTCCCTTAAGAAGTATACCTATCTCTGAACTTGTCTACTTTGTTTCCGGTTTCTTTAAATTTGAAATACAATGTAATGTCAGGATAGATAAACTTATCTAAAATGTGATGTATCTTTCTTTTAAATTTCAGACTATTAACACATTTAAAAAGCTATATTTAAGCTCAGTGAAATCTGTAATAATGTGTTTCCCATTGCATTACAGTATGTGCAAAGTTGTGCCCTTCTTCTGTGAATGTAAAACAGGATTTGAAAGGAAGAGGAATGTATAAAACTTGTAACTGGAATATAAAGTGTAACCTTCTACATTTAGGCAAAGGTCCTGATTGCCTGCATTTAATTAAGTCATAAAAGAATATGAGTCAGGAAGGCAAAGGGCTATAAAAATGCAACACAAAGACTCCTCAAAATATAGATAACCAGGGCAGGGAAAATAGCTTTTATATATGTGTGTGGTTTACCTTCATATGGTCAAGCTCACATTGCTCGACCATACATTTTACTGACTTTTCTCTGCGAATGCCGTAATGCCAAATGGTCGGAATGTCAAAAAAACACAGAAATCGACATTTCGATTGCTCTACACCTTAAAACGAGTGCTAACATGGGTCAAAAAGGGGACGGGATTTTGTGATTCGCAACATTTGCAGTCACATTTTTGAGATGTTGCTGCACTCCTTTCGGCCATACCTGTTCGACCATCCACAGGTCAATCATATGCATGTACACCTATATGTGTGTGTGTGTGTGTGTGTGTGTGTGTATGTGTGTGTATTTGTGTGTGTGTGTGTGTGTGTGTGTGTGTGTGTGTGTGTGTGTGTGTGTGTGTGTGTGTGTGTGTGTGTGTGTGTGTGTGTGTGTGTGTGTGTGTGTGTGTGTGTGTGTGTGTGTGTGTGTGTGTATATATATATATATATATATATATATATATATATATATATATATATATTTTCTGAAAGTTATATATATATATATTTTCCCTATATATATTTTCCCTATTTTCCCTGCTCTGGTTATCTATATATATATAACTTTCTGAAAGTTAAGAAAGTTCAGTTACAGATTTGCTGTTCTGATCTGTTTGGAAGTTTCTAGAAGGCCAGTGCTTGCTTGGGCTAAAGGGAAGTTTCTGTGTTCACCAGTGGGAGTGGTAAACACTGAACAGCCTGCTTGTCCCTGGAGGAGTGGTTACTACCTAGAAGCCGTAGTTTTATTGCCCATTTTGGGTCATTTCTAAACTCCTTGATCTGTCTCTCTTAAAACCAGGCTGCCTCGTGGTTTTGGTGTCTTTTCAGGCTTGCTAGTTGTTGCTGAAGCACCTACCAAGAGGAGAAAACGCTGAGAGAAGAAAAGGAGCCACTTTTGTAATTTTAAGTATTTTCTTCTGATTTTTTGTTAAGTTTTACTGCTTTGCCGTCTACTTTTTGGCATTTTCCGGCTTGCTAAAGTTTATATCTGTAAAAGTAACAGTACTTGCAGCACATCTAGAGCCTGTTTACTGCATTTCCTGTGTTGCACTTAATTTAAAATCGTTTTTTTCTCTAAAAACTGCATTTTACCTGATTTTGGCCTAGCACTCAAGTGTGGGGTCATTTAATGCACTGTTGTGATTATTTTGCTGCTTGTGTATCTTTGCTACCTTTAAACTACAACAAAAAGAAAAAAAAACAAAAAAATCTTGCTTTTTTTCCACTTTCTGAAAGTTAAGAAAGTTCATTTACAGATTTGCTGTTCTGAACTGTTTGGAAGTTTCTAGAAGGCCAGTGCTTGCTTGGGCTAAAGGGAAGTCTCTGTGTTCACCAGTGGGAGTGGTAAACACTGAACAGCCTGCCTGTCCCTGGAGGAGTGGTTACTACCTAGAAGCTGTAGTTTTATTGGCCATTTTGGGTCAATTCTAAACTCCTTGATCTCTCTCTCTTAAAACCCTACAACTCTCATTTTGCACAGTTTTGTGCACTGAGCAGCGTCAGGCAGCGCCGCCTAAACAGGTTTAAACTATTCCAGGCTCCACAAAGTCTGCTCTTCACTTTTTCCCTTAGAACTGTTCAAACTCTCAAAGTAATCACTCTATTCTCTTTCTAAAGCCCTGCACTTGCTCAGTTCTTATAAGGAAACACTAACTAACTAAAGCACTACACCCTCCTTGACTTCTCATAAGTATTAGACTCCCGATTGGTCCTTCCTGATAAAGTGAAAAATCAGTTCCCTTCCCTAATCTGATCAGTAAAAAACAGTTCCCTATACTAATCTGGTATGTCCAAGGGTCAGTTTCAAGGTTACTATCCAGTCCAGCTGGTGAATCTGGGAATTTTGAGGCAATGTTACAATTGCCTTATGTACACAGACAACCCTCTCCTCCTTCCAACAAACTCTAATACATGTGAGAGATGCAGTTACACAGCCAAACTGGAGGCAGAGCTCTCTCAACCCAAGACTGGCACAGTCAGTCAGGAGGAAAAGGTAACCACCCACACCACAAATCCAGTCTCACACAGACCAATTGCATCTGCATACCCAACACATAAACACACAAAAACATACTTGGAGGCTCTAAATAAAAATCTGCCTAAACAGCAAAGACCTCCTAAGCAGATATCCAAGCAACAGCCACCCCTCAACAATACCCACAAATCACATATCTCACAAAATCAGTGTCACAGCCCATAAGGCCAAACAACACACCAAATACACTTATTATAGGGGACTCTATTGTCCAGCACACTGACATCCCACTCACCAGACTGAACAAGGAGAAGGTCAGTATAAGCTGCCTATCAGGTGCCAGGATCCGCCACATAACACTAGCACTCAGGTCACTCCAAAGCAAGTACAAGTATGACTCCGTCATTGTCCATGCTGGTGTGAATGACCTGAGATGTACCTCCCTGGACTACATGAAAAGAGACATAGAGGAGCTCTCTGACCATGTAGCCCAGGCTGGTATGTCCCTGACCTTGAGTAGCATCTTGCCCTCATCAAGAATGATGCCACAGTATAAAGACAAAATGATCAGTTTCAACAATTGGCTAAAGTATTGGTGTCATTCAAAGGGGATCCAGTGTCTGTCAGCCTGGGATGACATGCTCGACAAGCCACGTTGTTTCACTAGGGACAGCTTGCACCTGTCACCCTTAGGCTTTCGTATACTGGCCAAGGCTCTTGCCACCCCCATAGTGCCTTTTTTAGGCAAGGCTCAAAGGACAAACCCATCTCCATAGACAACCCAAGATAAAACAACTAAAGGTAATGCTACTCGATGCCAGTAGTCTAAACCTCAAGATGCACGCACTCGAAACTCTCCTCAGTATGGAGAAAATCGACGTCTGTGCAATAACAGAAACCTGTTTCAAGGCTCCTGAGAGCACCCCAGCACTACCAGGTTATAACTCATACCATGCGTTTCGGCCCCAAAACTCAGACCGAAGCACAAAAGGAGGGGGAGTATCTATATTCATCAAAGATACCTACACCTCCAGGTTAGTGGCACTGCACGAAGCATCGGAAACCACCCATGTGCAACTAACAGCGGGCAAAACTGCCTTTCAGTTTGTAGCCTGCTACAGAACACCCTCCCTATTACAGGAACCCCACTTGGCATTCCTGAGAACACTGGAGAATATGAAGGTATCTCCAAACACTATGTTATTGGGTGACTTCAACTACCCAAACATTGACTGGGAAAACTACTCAAGCCCAAACACCCTCGCCCAACAGTTCCTTGAATTTATAAACTCTAACGCAAGGGAACAACTGGTCACCACTCCCACAAGAGGGAACAACATACTGGACCTGGTCATCACCAACATGGGTACTCTATGTTCCACACCAGAGGTAAACCCCTCATTGGTAAGATCAGACCATAAACAAATTTCCCTGGACGTCCATATCCCGTCCCCACCTCCAGCCAAGGAAATCACTGTAAAAAATTTCTCCAAAGCAAACTTTGCACTTCTCAAGACTGAGGTGGAATCCTTCAAAGCCCCTGGGCCAGAGGATAATACAGCCCAATCCACAGAATCCTTTACAAATGCATTCTATGAGCACCTGCAGGAATGCATGGATCATGCTATCCCAAATAAAACCAAGACTCACTCCTCCAAAAACAGGAGACCGGTCTGGTGGACCCCGGCCATAAATAAGCTATACAACAGAAGGAGGAAGCTACTACATGACAGAGCAAAATCCCAAAAAGGGAAGGCATCTTTGATCAGTATTAGCAAGAAACTTCGATCCCTCATAAAATCATCAAAGGCCAGTTTCGAAAGAAAAATTGCCCTAGACACTAAAGATAATCACAAGGCCTTCTTTAGTTATGTCAGAAACATGGGTGGAAACTCCCAGATATGCTCTGAATTGTTGCATAACGGTACAAAATATACTGAACCTACAGACATAGCCAACATCCTGGCAGACAGATTCAGTGCAAACTTCTCCCCCCCCTTCCCCCCAAAGGAGCAAACGCCTATCCCAACTGAATGTAACCTCCCTGACATCACAGATGCACAGGTGAAAGCTGCCCTCTCCAAAGCAAAAAACACAGCATCTATGGGACCGGACGGTGTCCCAGGCTGTGTCTTACATGAGCTCCAAGAAGAACTGAACCCTCACATTAAGTCACTGTTCAAACTTAGCCTTACTACAGGATATGTAACCAAAGAATGGCATACAGCTACAGTGGTCCCACTCCACAAAGGTGGTGCCACAACAGACCCCGGAAACTATCACCCCATAAGCCTGACTAGTCTGGTCTGTAAAGCTATGGAGCATATTATCATGGAACTCATAAACAAAGACATTGGGAGCCTCCAGACACTGGACCCTACCCAATTCGGCTTTGTTAAGGGCAGATCTTGCCTCTTAAACCTAGCTGATTTCTTTGAAACAGTTACAAAAGCCATAGATGAGGGCAAGGTAGTCCACACAGCTTACCTGGACCTCACAAAAGCCTTCGACACAATACCCCACTCGGGCATCATAAATAAGCTTACCAGCTTAAATATCAACCCCTATATCACAAGATGGGTTGCAAACTGGCTCAAAGATAGAACCCACATGGTCAGAATCACAGGTGCCATGTCCAAATCCAAACCAGTTACAAGTGGCATCCCACAGGGCTCAGTTCTGGGACCTCTCTTGTTCGGTATATACTTCTCTGAGGTTCAGGCTAACACGGGGGGATTATGGCTGACAAAGTTCGCAGATGACTGCAAACTGGGGGCCATAATCAAATCTCCAGCTGACACAAGCATCCTCCAAAAGGGTCTCACAGAGACGGATGCTTGGTGCCTGAACCACGGCCTCAAGCTAAATGCTAAAAAGTGCATAGTCATCCCCTTTGGGAAAAACAAGGTGCCCACAAATTACCACATAGGTGGTAATCCATTAATCGGAAGAAGTAATTAGAGATTTGGGGACCAATGTAGATAGTAATCTCTCCTTTGATAATCACATTGCCAAAGTGGTTAGAAAGACCTTCTATATAGCCCACCTTATCACGAAAGGGTTCGAATCTAGATCAAGAGAGGTCATTGTGCCTCTCTACTCATCACTCATCAGGCCCATAATTGAATACAATGCCTCTTTGGGATGTACCTTACCCGACAACTGCAGCAACTGGAGAGACCCCAAAAGTACCTCACCAAGAGGATCATGGGCTACAAACAGATGTCCTATGCAGCTCGACTAAAGAAACTCCAGCTCTACTCAGTTGCTTACCGCCTACTTAGAGGCGATCTATGCCTGACATACAAAGTCATGTCAAACCCAGAATTAATGGACATGCTCCACCTCAAAAAATCCAAGTCCCTTAGAGCTACATGCTCCAGGGACCTAAACCTCAGCACAAAAATAAATAGGACATGCTGGAGGGACAGATTCATTTCCCAGAGGCTCCCCTCACTCTGGAATACAATCCCAATTCATGTTAGACATAGCCACTCGCTGACCTTCTTCAAGCGAAATTTGGACGCGTGGATGGGAAATCGCAAATTCACCCCTGGGATCTCTCCTGTGTCCCTGCTAGACAGAGGCACAGTAAACTAATCTTAAAAGGGTACCTTCTGTGACCTACTTTACAGAGGCACAGTAGGCTAATCTAATAGGGAGGCAGAAGCCAAATACACTCTGGCTAGGCTTATAAATGCCCTAGGGCAGATAGCCTAGTATCTACGTATGAACCTATATATATATATATATATATATATATATATATATATATATATATATATACACACACACACACACACACACACACACACACACAGCTAGTGGGAGTTGGCTTTATTGGCCTGAATTTGTCCATTAGATGACTTAAAAAGAAAAACGTCTTGGGCATTCAGAATCCCCATATAGTTGAAACACCTGATGTTCTTAAGGGTCATTTACATATATCCCATGTGCCTCTAATACAAGAGGCTTGAAGTTTCACACAGTGAAAATTCTAGTTTGGCTAGAATTTTCTTTTAATTTTTGCATTATCTAACCTACTCACAACTTCCACAAAGCCATAACATTGTGTATAAACCTAACAACTGTCCATCCATCTACAACCACATACAAATCCGAATGGAGAAAGCAAAGGACAGCAATATTGCTAGAATTGAATCCATCCTCAAGTCTGGCGACAAGACAAGACTAATATATAGACTAAATTTTATATAACATATGTCATGGACAGAAGTAGGTTAAAAATAAAAAAGGCAGCTGGGTGCACAAATCCCATGATAAAAAGTGTCCAATCCTGGTAAGCGCACTGGTACCAGGACTAGAAAAAACGACAGTGTAGAATCCTCAAGACAGGAAACATTCCTACATTAAGTTTAGGCCAGGCTCAGGCGAAGAAAAAATTAGTAGTCCACAAAAACCACAAAAACTGACAGGCCGAAAAAGAGCTATAAAGATGATAGAATGGACTACTGACGATAAGAAAGAATACAAAAAACAAGATCACAAAGAAGGAAGATAGAACAGAAGATTAGTAAAGCAGAAGTTAAACAAATAGAAGCTGAAGTTATGGAATACCTGTGAAGCAGTGCAAAAAAAGTGTAACACGGGTTATGTCATGGCATGATGGAAAAATGAGTCCTGAAAGTAAGGAAAAACAGGAGGAGGGGGGGACATCTGAAGAAGAAGAAATATGGACATGGGAAAGGAAAGGAGATTTTACATGGTGCAATATTTATGCAAAGGAGAAAGCAAAACTAATCAACACAAAAAGCAGTACCAAAGATATTTGAAGAGAAATACGGGCAAAGGCATCTGGATATGGAAAATTTTACAATTAAAAAAATAAATAAATAAATAAAATGAAAGGGGAAAGTAGAAAGGAGGATTAGTAATTGGGAAGTTAAAGAAACAGAAACTGAAGTTATGGATTACCTGCAAAATGAAGGATGTGGTGTAGAAAATCCAACTCTGGTAACTTCACAGTATGATAGAACAATGAGCCCCCAAATTAAGGAAAAACTGATGGAATGGGAAGCATGTGATCAGTTGCTATAGTATGATACTTTGGAGTCTTCAGTAGGAAAACATTACAAAAGTTCAGTTGGAGTTGTACAGCAGGGGAAGGATCAAGAAACAGTGGCAACTCAAATGCAGTCAATGTTGTGGAGTGATACGCCAGTAAGTTCCCATATGAAAGAGCAACGGATAACACAGGATGAAGCTGAAGAGAATATGTCACAGGAAGATGCTCTAGAACTTTCTGTAGAATCCCCACAGGAAACAGAGAACAAAGAATGTACCCTTAATTTAGAAGAAAAATTATCTAAGGGAAGAGTTGGTTGATTTAATCAAGATGGATAAACAAATCAAGATCAATGAAAGAAATAGATTATAGAAAGTCAGTATGACCCAAAATGTTAGACATTTGATAAAACAAATGATCACAGTAATCAAGACTATTCACAGAACTTCATGTGATATAACAGAAGTAAATAAGATAAATTATTGTGCAGCAAAATTAATAACAGATAAAGTCTTAACACAGAAACAAAGGGCAATAAGGGAAAGAAAGGAAAGGAATCAAATTCCATCATGGAAGTATTGAATAGAGAAAAGTGTCACTGTTAGAAGAGTAAAGAAGAGGGGAATGATTAACAAAGATACTTAGAAAGATAGATGTGATAAAAGCAATGGGCAGTATCAGAACAGACGAGGTTGTATCGTACACTATTGCAAATAAACTAAAGAATTCAGCAGAGGCAGAAGAATTTAGAAGATATGCAGATAAATATAAAGGAAAAGTGCAAAATAAGCAATTATTTGATGACCACAAAAGTTTTATAAACAATTGGGAAATAAAGCAAAAGGAATAGAAATACCACCAAAAGAAGTAGACACATTTTGGAGAAATATCTATGAAGACCATGTGGAACATAACAAAGATGTTGAATACATAGAAGAAGTAAAAGAAACAGTTAAGAAGTTCAGATGTACAGGATATGAAATGGAGTCAAGTAATGGCCAGAGAAATTGAAACAAAATTAAGAAATGCTCTTAACTGGAAAGCCCCAGGCTTGAATGCAGTTCCTAACCTCTGGCTAAAAGTATTAACATCTTTACACAAAGATTTAACCTTGAGTAAGAACGATTTATATGTGCATCCTGAACAGACACCAACCTGGTTAACAGCAGGAAAGATTGAGCCAGAGGCAGCCAAAGTTAAAGTTATCTGGGCATAGCCCACCCATATTACCAAGAAACAAGTAAGTACCTTCTTAGGATATTATAGGATGTTCTTCTCCACTATAGTATACTACTCCCCTTATAGATGTAACCAGGAAAACAGACCCAACAGTAGTTTAGACCCAAGCCTCTGAAAAGCCATTTCAAAAGCTCAATGAAGCTTTGAGTAGATCACCTGTACTAACCAGTCCTGATTATAGCCAAGAATTCATTGTGCAGGAAGATGCTTCCAACTATGGAGTGAGAGTTGTAATTAGTTAGGTTTCAACAGAAGTAGGAGAGCACCTTATTGTGCATTTCAGCCACAGAGTTCAACCAAAGTAGAAATTGTATGCAGCTATGGAGAAGGAGTGTCTGGGCATAGTCTCAGCTTTGCAATAGTTACAGCCCTACTCGTTTGGAAGAAAGTTCACCATGGCCGCAGACCACGACCTTTTAAAATGATTACAGATGGCAAGTCAGCAGTATGAAAAGCTTTTAAGATGGAGTTTGGCTTTGCAGTCCAATAAAATAATTACCCAGCATATGAGTGGTATGGATAATGTCAATTCAAACAGTGAAACCAGGAAGGGAATGAATTAATGTACCCAAACAAGTACACTCTTTTTCTCAATCTCTGTTTCCTTTGAGTTACATCAAGAAGACTTGATAAAGGTTCTTACTGTGGGAGATGACGGTGCAACGGTAAAAAAATGACTTAAAATGTGATATATTGTTTGCATCTTTCTTCCTTATTTCAGAATGTTGGCACATTTGTAATCCTACATATTTAAGCACTATGAAGTATGTTATGATTCCTGTGGCATAAAAATATGTGTAACCTTGTGACTTTTCTCTGTAAATGCAACAAAAAAGATGAAAGGAAAAGAAATGTATTAAACCTGTAATTGAAATGTAAAGTGCAACTTTCTACAGTTTGTCAGCTAGGACCTATATGAGTGTAATTGAGTCATAAAAGGATTTAGAGTCAGGAAGCCAAATGCAATTAAAATGTTCTTCAAACAGGCATCTAGGCAGAGCTGGAAAACAGTCAGTGAACAGATTCATTGGTTTGTGAAAGTGGATGAACTTGCTTTCTTTGAAAAAGAAGTGATGTAATTGAACGTAATATAAATGATGTGCTGAAATATCTTTTTGAAACATATAGAAACCAGTGAAAAGTGTGTTAGACTTGCCCAAATGACAGTAATAAGCACATACATGTACAGTACTGTAAAATCTACAATTGTATCTTCTATAGATTGTATCTTGTAAGATTAGTAAAAACAGTATTTCTTTAGTCAGAGTGAGCTAGAGAAATTGCCTAGGTTAGTCAGACATTTTTTCTTCAAATATCCTGCCTGTACAACTGATTCTTGTTTTTCTTTCCCTGTACATTACATTGATGTATGCATATTTAATGCATGTATTATCTTGACTTCTTTATTATTTAAGTAAAGTTTTATTTATCTGTTTTCAAGATCTTATGGCTGATATTTATTATTGATTTATTAATGCATTGTTACTTATTGTAGGAGAAGAGGGTATTATTTAGCACAGTAGGTCAGTAAGCTGTTTTATCAACTTTTAATTGGCCAGATCACTTGAACATATTACCAGTAACATATTTTTTTACCATTTATATTTGGTGAAGTCAAAGGTGACAGGTAAATGGTGTATATGGTCCTTAGCCATCTCTAGGATGGTGGCAGCACTACCTTGCCAAGATGAAGGCTGTCAGGAAATGAAGAATTATGCAAGCCTTCTGTGGGAATTTTGTGTTTGTGTGTGTGTGTGTCTGTGTGTGTGTGTGTGTGTGTGTGTGTGTGTGTGTGTGTGTGTGTGTGTGTGTGTGTGTGGGTGGGTGTGTGTGTAATTTGCACGACTGTTACCATGTATAAGGGACACTGGAAGACACAATAAAACTGATAAAAAAGAGGTCAGAGATGTTAGGCCAAAGACTCAGTTCTCAGTTCTGTAAAGAGTCAATCTTCTTTCGGCTTTTCCCAGTTAGGGGTCGCCACAGCGGAACTCTGGTCCGCTAATGATTGGCAGTAGATTTTTATGTGCTGGCTTGCCAGGCCTAATGCACAACCTTCAACAAAGTAAGGTCCATTCACGCATGTCAACACACAGAAGAGGCTCTAACTGAGAATCGAACGTGCAACGTCTAACTGTGAGGCGACAACGCTACCACAGCACCACCTAGATGTGGATATTGGAAGCCCATACCCAGGATAACAGTGCATATTTCCTTTGTGGTCTTGCAGTCAAGTTGCATTTAGTGAACTGGTCGTTGAGTCAGATTTGTGTGAACTTTTCTTCTTTTTACTTTAACCTGTTGGGTAGTGGTAGTGTGACATGAGAACTGGTAGCCATCATACTTGTTTGGAGCAGTGGATCAGATTTAAGACTATAGTCCCTGTCCTTTGCAGAAGTAAATGGTACACTGGTTGATAATAGTGGTATTCAAACCCCATCAGAACCAGGGAGGTCATCATGTATTGGTGGCAATGGTGCCGTCAGTCAAAGGCACAATAAAAGAGATAGACAACTTCTGTGCATTTTGTCCAGAATGTCAAAAAACTGAACTCTGTCCTGGATTTAAAAGTCACCTAATCCCAATGTCTATCATAAAAGAGCTCTTTGAATGTATTGCTATGGACACTGTGGCATCATTAATAAAATCTAACAATGGGTATCAGTACATATTAGTAGTAATGGGATACACTATTAAATTTCCAGAAGCGCTGCCATTATGCAAAGCTAATGCTAATGCTATTGGAAGGAAAAGGGTGCTGTTTTTCTCCAGTGAATATCTAAAAGGGGACCCCCCTTTTGTGTTAAGGGTAATGTATCGGTTATGTCAGTGTTTACAGTCAAATAGTTGAAGAGAGATCACGACACCATCCACAGACTGCTGGATACGTAAAGAGATTTAATAAAACACTGAATTTCATGCTGATGAAGTCTGTTGATGCAGATAGTAAAAAATGGGGCCACTTTTTACCCTACTTATTTCTCTGCAGTCAGAGAGGTGCCACAAGCTTCAACTGGGTTTGCACCATTTTAAGATTCATATAGCAGACAACCAAGATGACTACTTGGGAAGAAAAAAAGGAACAATTTAAAATTATAACAGAAGACTATTTGCAGGATATATTAAAGCTATTAATGTCCATAGTAAGGCAACACATGCATGCAGTCCTAGAAATGCAACAGCCAGTTTATAACGAAGATACCTAACATAGAGAATTTATCCATGAATATCAGATACTAGTGCTACTACCCTTCATGGAAAACAAGTTACGTAGCCAAATTGCAGGGGGGATTTGATGTGATGAGAAAAATAAGTGATACACAACAGTCCTAGTAAAATCATTTACAGGAAAAGTAGATTTATTTATGGAAATAAAAAAAAAAACATGATATACTATTAATATTTATGAAAGGAAGATGACAACGTCTCCCATTGTAGTGAAGGGCACCCAGGCAGTTTAACTCAGCATCAGCTACACCCAGGTGAAATCTAAATGCAATAGTGTAGAGACTGCAAGACTGATGAGGAAATAACCTAGGAAACCTTAGTTTGGCTTATTCAAGTCCTAGCAAACATCTGACAACTAAGTAAATCATTTGAAAGAAAATATTTACATGTGGAATAATTTCCCACAGCAGTTTGTTTGCATTTCTTAAGAAAAGACATTTTAAAGGAAGTAATTACAAACATGTGAAAACATTTTCTTTTGTATTCTGTGTAATCAGCAGGGCAACTGTACATGCTGTAAATTACTTATTATGTGCAGTACATATTAATATAACAGTCAGTTCAGGAATAATTCCACACATACATGCTCCCCACCATCTGGAAGGAAAATGAAGGAAAGTGCACACACTCTGTCACCGGCATTCAAACTGGACTGTTGTCTGTCTGTTCTTTATATCAGGTGCATTGCTGAAATAAATGAGACACAGATAATACCACTGCTCCAGATAGGATCAGCCATATATGCACAGCTGCAGTGAGATTTAAGGTTCTGTAGCTTACAACTGATCTATTCTTGAAGTTTTTTAAAGAAACAATTGATAGTTCTGGCAGTTGCTGAAGGAAAATGAAACAGCAAGATGGGGAAGGTTAAACAGAGACAGAATAAAAGAATCCTGAAAACAGCTTACTAATTTATCTTTTTTTATTTCAAGATTGCTTCCTGGACTGCTCAGTTGTCATCTGATAATCCATCACTGGTTTCTCGTATTGTTATTGGAACCACTTATGAAGGACGTCCAATGTATCTTCTTAAGGTAATTACAGAACTGCAAAATGAGATTTTTCTGCCTTCATATTTCTGTGTGATATGTGTGTGTGTGCTTGTGTTTGTTTGTTTACCTGTTTCTCTGTTTCTACTAAATTAATTGACTGATAGAAGTGTCTTCATTCTTCTAACATAACGCAGGTTTTTATTCTTACTGCTTGTCCTCCCATCATTTCAAGTTTTGTCTGCTGTGACCCCTGTAGTTCATGTAATGCCAGATATTGATGCTGTATACCCAGTCTGAGACCACTGTTAACCAGGATAGGCCAACTGAGCCAAAAATGGGCCATTTTCAGGAGTGGTCTGAGGAGAAAAACTCCACAGGTGACATTTAAAAGAAGACACAAAAAAATTCAGGTGTTATATGCAGACACCATGAATTACATAGTAGTGAAGAAACAGCTTCAAATAAAGAGTAATACTGAGTAAGAGTGGCACAGTATGAGTGCCATTATATATATATATATATATATATATATATATGTATATATATATATATATACAACTGAGTGACTGATTTTCTTTCTTCTAAGACAATCAACTAGGAGGGGATAGTCTGTATTTATACTACTACAGTGTAAGATGATATTAGCAATATGAAACAAGAGTCGATACAAAGAGATGAAGAATTAAGATTGTTAGTGTAGAATAAATAAGTGACACAAAAGGCAGATTAGGACAAAAGAAAAGAGAAGAAGAAATGCACATTGTAGTATGCAGTGTGCATCATCATCATCATCTTCACCTCCCTTTTTCCCATATTTTAACATGGGGTCAGGGTGTCGCATCAATTGTCACCATCTTTCTTGATTCAATGCCACTGTCCTTCCTTCTTCATTGGTCATGTCTGACTGTTGCAGGTTTTCTCTCATGCAATCCAGCCATCTCTTTGCTGGACATTTCTTTCTCTCCCAACTCTTCTTCACCAGTTTGTCTTCTGCTTCCCTACACATGTGTCTGAACCACTGTAATCTGTTCTCTTTGGCCTTTTCTGCAAATGGGGATACTTTAACCTCTGCTCTGATGTCCTCATTTCTTCATCTGTCCCAGAGTGTGTATCCTAGCACTCATCTCAAGCATCTCATTTCCATTACGTCAGCTTCCTCCGCTGCTCTACCTTCACTACCCAGGTTTCAGTATCATACTGTAGTACTAGTCACACCACTGTTTTGTGCACCACACCTTTCAGATTCTTTGGCATTCTTCTGTTACACACTACCCCTGATACTCTGCCAGCTGGCTGCAGCCTCTCTGATTCAAGCTTTGACCTCCTCCTTCAGTCTTCGCTTCTTCTCATCCACCACTTGCAGATACATGAAGCTGTTAACCTGTTCCACTGTTTTCCTTTCTATCACAATTTTCAGCTTCTTCTGATTTCTCCCATTTGCTGCCATGACAATTGCTTCATCTGTACACAGTTTCATCCTGTGTGCTTGCAGTTTTGCATTCCATTCCCCTATCCTTTGCTGAAGTTCTTGTTTGAGGTCTAATTGCCATGCCACATAATCTGAATGCAACAGCTTTTTTGATTTGTCACTTCTGACCTGTTTGTTAATTTAGTCCTTCATCAGCAAAAATGGCAGTTGGTTCAGAGCTAAACACTGATGCATACCAAGTCCCACTGGCAATCTCTCTCTGAGTCCGAATACTGTTCGTACATGTGTCATTGGGTCCTTGTACAAAGCCTGCACTATTTCTACCAATGTTTCCATAACTTCAGACCAGCTTAAGACTGCCCAAATCACCTTCCTTGGACCTTGTCATATGTTTTCACTAAGTGTATCTTCAGCTATTTCTCAACTATCTGTCACACTGTAAACACCATGTTGTTTGTCCTGCATCATGATCTGAATCTGAACTGCTTATCTTCCATCTTATTTTGTATTACTCTGCATATTCATTGATCAATCCCCCTCTCCAGCACATGCAGTGTGGAAGGAGTTCAATGCCTCTGTTCTGCCCACAGTTGTGAATGCCCCCTTTGTTTTGTACACTGGCACTAGTATGCTTGTTTTCTAGTCATCTGGGATACATCTTTCTCTCCATACAGGTATGGCTATCCTCAGGAGCCATTTGTCTTCTATCTCACCCAACAACTTTATCATAGCTGCTGTGACTTCATCTGAGCCTGCTGCTTTTGCTAACTTCATTTCCCTAATGCTGTTCTTACTTCTACTAAGTGGACTCCTTTTCTTCTTTCACTGTAGGCTGTGTCTGGGGCAGTACATCTGTGGGGTTTTCTTCATTCAGAAGATGTTGGAAGTAGTCCTTCCATCTGCATTTGATATCCTGTGAACTAGTCAGCAGGTTGTTGCTGGCATCCCTTATGAATGCTATCTGACTATCTTCTTTATCTTTCTGTCTTTGTCTTGCAATCTGATAGGGTTTCTTTGTGCCATCTCAAAGAGTCACTTTACAGACATTGACACAGTGCCTCTCATGCCTTGTTCTTCACTTTTGCAACTGTTTTATTAGTCTCTGGTAGCCAGATGGTATTCCTTCTTAGCCTGGTTGGTCTTTTCTATTTCACACTTTTTCCTGCAAACCTTCTTTCTTTTTATGACTTCCTGGACTTCTGCATTCCACCACAGCTTTACTTATGTACCTTATTTCCATACCTGGTGTAGATCAGAGTGTGTATGTTCCTATAAGAGCTATTCCAGTCAGTGAGCACGTGCATGTAAGTAGTGAGCACGTGCATGCAAGAGTGCCATTTTGAGTGAGCAGCCAGAGTGGAGGCGTGTATGTGTAGTAGTCAGTCAGTTTAAGTTTAATGTTCCAGTTATCCATCCTGATATTTTGTGTGTAATAAACTACTTAAACACCCAGCTTCATTGTCTTATTTGAATACACAAGACAAGTGACATGGTGTCAGAATGGGATAGAAAGCAAAACTTCTTCAAGACCATGATGCAGGTGATTACAGTTGGAGGAATATACAGGAGTGGATTATTCCTGCTCAAACGACTCACAAACAGGTCAGACAGACAAATTCAAGTACTAAAACTTGTTTAAATGATTTTTTACTCAACTAATATAAAACAAAGCATTCAAAATGATCAAAACAACTTTCTAATTAAACGAAATGCTCAGAACTATGATATATTGAGAAAAGTACTCAAAATGCTTACAAAAGTGCTTGAAATAATAACTTCTGAATCACATAAAATGTATAAAAAAAAACTACCATATTATTTCCCTGTGTGCTTCTTTTTCTTATTAACTAAAGCTATTCGAGATATCCAAGGTGTGCAAAGTGTTTGCTAGTTTGTGCAGTATTACAGTACAGTTATTTCACAGAATACAGTCATGTCAAAGAATTTATGGTACAGCTGAATATTTTTTCGAATATCTAGTATATCTATATGTCTGTGTGTATGCATTTGAATATAATTACAAGAACATTTGTTGGCATGGTAGAAGGATTTGCAGACCTGGTCCACTTGTATTTGATACCGTATTTCCCTGAAAATAAGACCAAGTCTTATACTCTTTCCCCCGCCAAAATACGCATTAGGGCTTATTATCAGGGGATGCCTTATTTACCCCCCCCTCGTACAACAATCTACATTTATTCATTTATTCATGTACACAAATCGACATTTCTTCATGCACATAAATCAACATTTGTTCATGTACAAAAATCGACATTTATTCATGTACACAAATTGACATTTATTTGGTACTTTTCTGTTATTTGGCAACAGTTCTAAGTAACGCGGTAACAGTTGTGTGAGAATTCTACATAAACAGTGCAACAAACATTTCGACTTCAGAATATCTACACCTTGGCTTTCACAGTGCAATATTTCATGCTTAACAGAAAGAGCAGAAAAATCTCAATACATGTGTATTGGAGGAGGGGAATAAAACTGAAAACAGAAGCAATCCATTTTGTTGCCCCGATAATGGAAAGGTTATTCAAATACAGTCATGTCATCTTCTTCTGGAACATTGTCATAAGTCTCCAACCCCCAAATTCCAGCCTGAATTTCTTGCAACTCCATTTCCTGTAGAACCGTTGGCCCCAATCTGTCATGCCTAGCAATAGAGCTGACCTTAAATGAGCACTGCTTGTCCACGTAGCCTGCTCATAGTGCATTGGCAACACTGTTGTTAGTGATTTTATCCCATGAATTTTTCACCCAAGTCACGATCTCTTGCAGGCTAGGCTTCACAAAGTTTCCATGCTGATTTCTCTTTATTCTATTTTCAATGTAGTCATTGAGTTCCATGCGCAAATGGTCCTTGAATGTCTTGTTTATTACAATATCAAGAGTCTGGAGATAGGCAGTCATTCCTGTGGGAATCATTATTTGATCTATTCTTCTCTGTGCAAGGAATTTCTTCATGTTTTTAGCGTGGTGAGTGCTGGCTGAATCCCAGACTAGCAGACCTTTTTTGCCACCTCATGAAACAAGTGGCAGCATTACATCAACCCACTTCCTTATAACTGCTTGTGTGTACCAGGCTTTTTCGGTTTCAAGAATGTCAATGCCTGAAACACGTTCAATCTTATCTTTCTTGCCCTTATTAATGATTAGAGGTGGGGTTTTGTTTCCATCTACATGAATTGCCAAAATACAGGTAACACGTCCACTCTCGTAACCAGTGGAGGGAATGTAGATTAGCAAGGCACCCCCTATGATCAATTATTGTTTGAGATCCTTGGCTCATAAACACTGCAGTTTCATCCATAGCAATCATGTTGGAGAGTTGGCATTTAGAAAAGTTGATGCCATCAACAAAGGACTTGAATGCAAGTGCACATTTAATAACTTCAGTGTCTTTCAGCTTGAACAATGTTGTTGATCTTCTTAGAGACAGTTCATATCACTGAAGGAAGCCATCCAGCCAATGTTCTGATGCTTTGAATTCTTCTAGGGATATTTCTAACTGTGGTGCCATTGCAAGGGCAAATGCTTGAATATCAGCCCTGCGCACAATCAAAGACTTTGCTCTCCTGTTAGAAATCCATTCACAGATGATGTCTTCCAGCTCAGGAAATAATGGTTGCTGACCTGATCCACACTTGCACTTCTTAGCATTCCCCTCGTCAGCCTGTTGACTGAGGTTATTGTACACTGCACGCCATTTTTGGACCATTCGGAGATCTAACTTCTTCTCTTTGCAGATGCCAGATTCTTTACCCAGGAGTCTCCATGATTCCTTTCTTGTACTCGACGGAATAGCTCTTTCTTTTTGCACTCATCTTGTCTGGGGTGGGTTTAATTAAAGACTTATGAGACCAGACTGGCAACACAAAATGGCAATGGTTAAGAAGACACAACCACAGCTGTTCATTATCAAGTGCGCACGCTTTACACGCGTTGCCTGTACTTTGACCGATCAAAGTATACCTGCCAGTGTTTATGGGCCATGGATCTCAACCGTCAAGTGTGAGTGATGATTAGGGTTAAAGTAAGAATTGTGAAGGACTCCCAGGGAAAGAATCTTACAACTTTCTGCAAAGAGAAGAAATTGGGTGTCCGAATGGTCCATAAATGGTGAGCAGAGTACGATAACCTCAGCCAACGGGTGTCAATGATACTATTTTATAATTCAACATGTCCATCATGTGCTGTTATCGATCTTAACTGGGGCTTATTTTTGGAGTAGGGCTTATATCATGATCACCCTGGAAAACCATGCCAGGCCTTATTCTCTGGTTAGGTCTTATTTACGAAGAAATACGGTAATAATGTTGCTGAAAATTGGAGTGTGTTTGAGCAAGAGTACAATATTTTCATACAGGCTGCTTTTTCTGACAAAGATGCATGTACAAAGGCATTTATTCTGCTTAGTTTAGCTGGTTCAGAAGCCATTGAAAGGGAGCTTTCATTTGTGTATGAAGGGTGGTATCAGCTGAAATGCAGGAAGACCCTAAGTGCTTAAAACTTACATTTAGAGAAATGTGTAACCCCCAAATTAATATTACAATGGAAAGGCAATATTTTACATAAGAGATCAAAAGCCTGGAGAAACGTTTGCAACATATATAACTGACTTGAGAAAAAAGGCAAAAACATGCAGATTTGGTAATTTAAGAGATGAAGTGGATAAAAGACAGACTTGTGTGTGGTATTAAAGATGATTCAGTGAGAAGGATTTTGCTTTGATATAGTAATTTAACTTTGAATAAGGCCATAGAGATTTATCAGATAAATGAGCTCACAGAATAGCACACAAATATGCTTACAAATGAGAAAAGCATGCTTGCAGTGCCTTCCAGTGCTAATGTTGATAGCATGCAGCAGAAGGTTAAAAGATACAGGCCCAAGGGTGTGGCAGCTTGCTTCAGTGAAACCCTGAGCCTTTCTAGCACGTTTCAGGGCAGCTCCAGTAAAATCCAGAGCATGCTCAGTGAAGCAGAGGGGCGAGTCAGCAAAACCTGTGTCAAGCCTCAGAGTCAACTGTCGTAATTGTGGTGGTAATCATGAATCTAAAAGAGAAAAGTGCTTAGCGTTTAGTCAGCAGTGCCACACATGTAAAAAGTGGAATCATTTCAAAAGACTTTGTAAATTACAACAGGCCCATTCTTTTATTAAAAGAGAGCATACACAGAGGCAATTTGATCAACTAGAAAGCTGTGACGCTACTTTTCATGATGGTGTGTCAGTGCTTGATGAAACAGTCAATGCAGTAGATTTGCGGGCAAAGAATGAAGTATTTTGTACTGTTCTGATTAATGGGAATCCTGGAGACCTCAGAGTTGATACTGGTTCAAAGTGCAATGTTATATCAGCAGAAATGTTTGCCAAAGTAAGAGCTAGTGAGAAGCTTAATATGGCAAAGTGTGTGAAGCTTGTTGCTTATGGTGATGAAGAAATTCAAACTGAAGGCTCAGTAGTACGTTCCTGTTACTGTGCTGGGAACAGCTATGACTTGCACATTTCACATAGTCAAGAGACACGTGCAGTCACTACTAGGCCTCAGAGACAGTTTGAAAATGGGACTGCTTTCATTTAATGCACAAGTCCACCATGTAGGTACATGTAACAATGAAAGTTTTGCACAAACTATTTTTTCTGACTATGCTGATCTTTTCAAATACAAGTTAGACAAACTCCCAGTTGTGTATTCTATGAAGTTAGACCATGAGGTAAGCCCAGTTATCAGACCAGTATGGAAAGTTCCAGTAGTTATACAAGACAGAGTCAAAGCTGAGCTAGAGAGAATAGTGCATCTAGGTGTGATTTGTCCAGTAGAAGAAACAACTAAATGCGTATCCTCCATGGTGGTAGCTCATAAGAAAAGCTCAGATGATATAAGAACACTTATTGATCCAAGAGACTTGAATAAAGCATGAAAACAACCTCATCATCCAATGCATACAGTCGAAGAAGTTGTTGCTCTTATGCCAAATGTCACTGTTTTTTCTGTCTTGTATGCAAAAAGTTCATTTTGGCAAATTTTGCTTTGCCAAAACTCTGCATTGCTAACAACTTTCAGTACACCATTTGGAAGGTACATATTTTTGAGAATGTTATTTGGGATAAATTCTGCCAGTGAAATTTTTCAATGTGCGATGGAGCAAATTTTTTCTGGCTATCCATGTCCTATTATATTAGATGATATTCTTGTAGGAAGCAATGGTGAAGTCGAACATGATAGAAACCTTAGGAAAGTTCTGGAACATGCCCGAGAAGTGAGTCTTAAGTTGAATCCTCAGAAATGCAAGTTCAGGCTACAAGAAGTTACTTATGTGGGTCATTTGTTTACTAGTTCAGGCTTATGACCAGATCCTTCCAAGCAAACTACAATTCTTGAGATGCCAGCTTCAGACACTGTTACTTCCTTACAACATTTTCTTGACATGGTCAACTATTTGGGTGAGTTTATCCCAGATTTGAGTGAACGTTCAGCACCGCAGAGAGAACTGACAAACAAAGATGTATCCTGGTCCTCATCAGAGCAACACCAAAGAACATTCGATGTCCTGAAACAGAGAATTGCCAGTCCACCCGTCATTTTTCAAGAGGGCAGACTAGTAGCCTTTGCATCCAGAACTCTAACCCAAACCAAGATGCAGTATGCTCAGATAGAGAAAGAGGTCTTGGCGATTGTGTTTGCATGTTCGAAGTTCCATGATTATATTTATGGCCGAACTATTCAAATTAAGACAGACCACCAACCTTTGGTCACTATTTTGAAAAAGCCTATGTACACAGCTCCTGCAGGATTGCAACACATGATGTTGAAATTGCAAAAGTACAATTTTCACTTGGTTTACACAAAAGGCAATCTTCTTTATCTTGCTGATACTTTATCCAGATCGCCCAGAAAAAACACTGAACAGCATGAAAATGAGAAACCTGATTTTGAAGTCATGGAAGTGAGAAATTTTTCTTCCAAACATCTTGATGAGCTTAGAACTTACATAGCTTCAGATCCACTTCTCCAGAAGCTCAACCACTTTATCAGTTGAGGATGGTCGTCAAAGCAATCTTGTTTACCACCAGACATGCTGCAGTATTTTCCTTACAGAGATGAGATTTTGATGGAAGATACTATCATCATGAAAGATTCAAAAGTGATTGTTCCACACTCTTTGCAACAAGAGTATTTAAAAATGTTTCATCATGGCCACCCAGGAACTGATTCTACCAAAAGAACAACAAGAGGTCTAATATTTTGGCCTTCTATGTCAAAAGACATTGAGAGAGAACTTTCAGCTTGCTCTGTTTGTAATAGTACTAAGTCACATCTACAAAATGAACAATTTCAGCTAAGCCAGATTCCTGAAATACTTTGGTCGACAGTAGCTACAGATATTTTTGAGTGGAATGGTCAACATTACTTGGTACTAGTAGACTCTTATTCAAATTGGTTCGAGATTGACCTTCTTCCTAATCAAATGTCCAATACTATCTTTACAAAAGTTGAAGAGACATTTTTCTGTCTGTGGTAATCCACACAAAGCCATTTCTGACAATGGTGCACAGTTTACAAGTCTGCAGTCCAACAGATTTGCTGAGATGTGAGACTTTATTCATGTTATGAGTAGCCCTGAATATCCACAATCAATTGACCTGGCTGAATGTGCAGTTCAAAGTGCAAAACAACTGTTGGAAAAATCTAAACATGACAATACTGATATTTTTCTAAATCTGCTTAATCTCAGAAACATACCTCATGACAATATTCTTGGTTCACCTGCCTAGATGTTAATGTCAAGACAAACCAGAACCACATTGCCAATCAGTAAGAATTTGTTGGTTCCAAGTGCTAAAAACAACAAAGCAGTAAAAGGTCAAAACCTAAAGAAGAGTTTGTCCCAAAAGTCCTACTATGATAAAACCAGCAAACCTCTGAATCCATTAAAAGAAGGAGAGATACTGAGGATGCAGACAGCGAAAGGATTTGACTGAATAGGACTTATGAAACATTTGTATATAGTATTTGGATTAAAAGTTTCTCCCTAGAGCCTTGGACGTGGTTCCTTTTGTTTCTTACTAGTTTTGTACCCAGTGGGTATTTTTCTTTTTGTGGAATCGGAAACATTTCCTACCAGTGTCCGAGCTAGTGTTACAGCATCCTGTCTGTAATAAAGACTCTAATTCTCAGAGTGATTTGTCCAATGTTCCTGTTCCAGAGGACATTTCAGCATCTGTTTCTGCTCCTGAAAGTACCCCTGAAAATCCTGAAGAACAATCCCCAGTGACTGTCCCTGGTACTAAATCCAGTTCTAGTTATTACATTCTGAGGTCAGGTCATATCTCATGACCTAATAACACATCAACCTGGATATGATTGTTATTGTTTGTATATATTTGTATAATTGCATGCTCATATGACTGTCATTGTTTGTTTACATGACCAACTAGTCAAAGAGGGGGGATGTAGATCAGAGTGTGTATATTCCTATAAGAGCTATTCCAGTCAGTGAGCACGTGCATATAAGTACTGAGCACGTGCATGCAAGAGTGCATTTTGAGTGATCAGAGAGTGAAAGCATGCATGTGTGTAACAGTGACTCATTTAGTTAGTTCGTTTAAGTTCAATGTTTTAGTCAACCATCCTGATGTGTCTGTGTGTAATACACTACTTAAACGAACACCCAGCCTCATTGTCTTATTTGAATACACAAGACAAGCGAAACCTGGTTTGGCCAAATATCTGTTACATAGTCCTCACACATGCTGTTTCGAGGTACTGCCATTGTTCTTTAACTCCAGCCATTTCCTCTTCTTCCTGATGTGCTAGCGACCTCAGTATTTCCTTGAACTCTTGTGCTTTCTTTCCATTCAGCTTCCAGGTCTTCATCCTAGCCTGTGTTCACTTTAGAGCCTTCTATGACCACTGTTCACAGCTGATTGTGGCAACCAGTGGTTTTCCCTGGGGATTACTTTGCAATTATATCCCAATGTCCTTCTTTTACTAGGAGGAAGTCTTCTTGAGTTGCATGTTGGCCACTCTTGTAAGTGATCTTTTGTCTGTCTGTTACCATTTGCTGGCTACCGTCAAGCTATTTACCAGACAGAAGTCTGGAATGGCCTCTCCTTCTTTATTTTTATTTCCCCATCCATGTGGACCCAGGCAGTCCTCATATGCTGTTCTGCTTGTCTGAATATGTGCATTCAGGTCCATCATTATCAATATCAACACCAACTTATGTTGTCCTGCATTACTAGGTCCTGCAGCTGCTGTCTGAATACACTTATTTCCTACCTTAACAGCTGGGAGTTATAGGCTGATATTATGAATAGTGCCTTATCCTTATACTGGAATCTGATTGTCATGAGTCTGTCATTAATTCTGTTTTCATCCCTCACTGTCTTCTGAAGCTTTTCCCTCACCACGGTCCCCATGCCATTTCTGATCTCTCCTCCTCCTCCTGACTAGTAGACTCTGGATCCCAAGCCAAGCAGCTTTGCTGCCTTGCCCTTCCATTTTGTCTCCTGGATACACAGGATGTCCAGCCTCCTTGCTGCCATCATGTCATCCAATTCCAAGCTCCATCCTGTCAATGAACCAACACTGAGTGTAGCAATCCTTAGTTTATGCTTGGCCAGTTGATTGGTTTTACGTCCAGCGTTTACTCAACAGAACTATCCCACATAACCCAAGCTGGGCAAATGGACACCAGCAAGCCATTAGCTTCTTGACCCAGGGGCTGCTGCCCTTTATGTTGGTCACACACTGTCCAATAGGGGCATATAGGTCCCTCCCACCATTGGCATGGGTCCGTGGAGTAGGTTGGAGTAGGCCTGGTCCTCAGCCTATTTATCACCCTCAAGTACCCATGACCATTTTTGTGACATTAGTCAACAAATCTCCTAGAGCCAATTTTTACACCATCAAGTTGTTAGCCTTTACACAATGCACAATCTGTGATCCATGTTCTGCTATCTGGAGGATACTGCGCCCCACAGTGGATGCCCAAAGGTGTTGGTCTATACAACTCTTCCCCTGATAGGCAGCATCTAGAGTCTATGCTGCTGCCCACAACTTTATTCTTGGGTGAATTTCATGTGGAAACACACAGCATGTGTTCGGAGGTGGGGGGGAATCTAACAGAGACACATGTAGAATAGACAAACTGCATACAGGCATTGGCTGAAGGTCAGGATCAAACCTTGCATTTCTTATGCCAGCTGTGAACTTATCACTTGAAATAGAAACCTTATTCTCCAGTTATTTAGGATATGTCTCTCTCTCTCTTTATATATATATATATATATATATATATATATATATATATATATATATATATATTGCTACGAGTACCCTCAAGAGTATTTTTTTTACCCCTAAGTATGTAGAATTCATAATTGGTAGCAATCCAAGATTTCTCAATGATATAAACAGCAACTGGTTCCTGGTTTTATCCTAGAGTTAGATAATCAGTGTTCTATACAACAAAAAATCTATTTTGAATAGTTAAATTAGAAATAAATTAATTGCATCCGCCCTACAAAGAACTGGCAGCACATGCTTAGTTAGCTGCATTTATAAGAGGTTTATAAAGAGGTATATAAATAAATTATCATTTACTGGAACAATAGCGAGTGAGAGTTTCTTCTGTATGTGTCCTGTTGGTTTTCATTTCTATAACCCATATGCTTGTTTGCTTACCTCTTGACTTATCCATAACTGGGAGGAAGCTATATATATATATATATATATATATATATATATATATATATATATATATATATATATATATATATAGGGCCAGTTAAATTGGTTGTTGGATGTTAATTTGGACAACAGCAAAGCTGTAGACTTGGGTGCAAGATCACTGATCACAATAATACTGGAGATGGAGAAGATGCCCTTTCCCCAGTATTCTGCGATCATGCAGTTGGTATGTTTAAGTAGCACGGGTTATGAGAAAGTGCAGGGGGCTTCCCTTTGCAAAAATATTGTTTTCTATTTACTTGTTCTGAGGTTATGTTTTGGAGCATTCACAATGTGTTGCATCTGTTACATTTTTTCAGATTTTTTTTTTTTTATTTTTTTGATGGTCAATCTACTGAAGTTTCAATCAGCTTCAGTACATCCATATATACTTTTTATGTTTCCCATATGCAAACAGTTATGGACTTTAAGGCATTCACTGGATCTTTAAATTAAGGTATTTGTTTTCCACTCATTCTGGTTCTGCAAATGATGGTAGTTTTCCTGTCCTTTCTTTCAAGAAGTGTCTTTAATCACCCTTACCATCTATGTAAAAAAAAACTTTTGAACAACTGGTTTTGGCAGACATTAACAAAAATGCTTGTCATTTATTTAAAAATTTTGATCAGAATGTATCATTTTGTAAGTAAGAGCAGTCAAAGATTTGACTGAAATTACTGACCTGGTTATTACCATGGAGGATAAGGGTGGTACTGCAGTTCTATGGGACTGAAAAGATTATGGTAAAGAGGTAATGACACAACTTTGTAACACCTGATACTAGTATCATTTGGTTTTAGCTTTCACACTTACTTTAAAAAAATAGCTATGTTCATTGGTTCATAGGATCATAGGTATCTACTAGGCTAAAGACCACAAGGGCCTTTTTAAGCCTAGCAATGTATCTCAAATTTCTGATAAATTCTGGTACCCTTGAAAAGTTTAAGGAGGGGCTTGGGAAATGAAACATTTACATGCAGGGGCTTGAAAGATGAACCATTTATAGGCTGTCTGTGTCCATTACAGGCATAGGTGCCAAACCAGGGATGAATTTCCTGTTCGCCATTCAATTGTCCTAGTTACATTTGAATTGGGTTAGGGAGGACCTCTGTTTCACATGGATGGGGAGCCTGTTCTAGAGAAAGAGTTGGTCTCTGGGATACATACCCATATCTCCTGCAAGTCCTATTTATATCACATCCAAGGTTTAGGTCTTTAGAATGGGTAATTCTGGTGCAGTTTGTTTTGCAAATATGCAAGAGGTCCATCAGAGTGGGGTCTGACAATGTCTTGTATGCCAGGCATAGCTCTCCCCTCGACAGTCTGTAGGAGATGGAATACAGGGATAGGACCTTGAGGTGGTCTGCATAGGACATTTTACTTACACCCTGTATTCTTCTAGTGAGGAACCTCTGTGGGTGTTCCAATTGTTGGATAAGCCTAGTTAGGTACATACCAAAGGGGGCATTGTACTCAATGATAAGTCTGATGAATGCTGAATACAGTAAAACAATGAATTTATTGGACTTAGATGTCATACTTTCTTTATAAGCTGCACAACATGGAATGATTTCCTCACTAATGTAGACGTGATGGCCAAAGGCTAGATTACTGTCTATGTATGTCCCCAAGTCACTTCTAGGGGTGTGTTGTCAATATGATAGTTACCAGGAGTGGGTGACTTTCTGAAGGATACTATGATGCATTTCTTGGAATTTAGTTTTAGTCCATGACTCTGACACCAATTGTTTGTCTGTGTCAGCCCTTCCTGGAGAATATTTGTATCAGTGGGGGATTCAGTGACAGCTCCTAATTTGCAATCATCTGCAAATTTAGTCAACCAGATGCCATTGACATTGGTCTTGACTTCAGAGAAGCAAATGCCAAAAAGCAGTGGTCCCAGGACCAATCCCTGAGGGACACTTCTTGTGACTGGTCTCTTTGTAGAGGAGCCAAAGTCATGAGCTCAAACTAAATGCAAAAAAATGCATCATCATCATCATCATCCCCTTCAGCAAGGGTGATGTTCCTGCAGATTGCCACATTAATAACAGCACATTAAGCTCTCAATCTGTGGTGAGAGATTTGGGCACACAGGTTGATAGCAACCTCTCCTTTGACCACCATGTCTCTACGTTGGTATGAAGGGCTTTCTACATTGCCCATCACATAAGTAATGGCATTGCTTCCAGAAAAAGTGAAGTCATAACCCCCCTGTACTCTTCCCTCATCAGGCCAATAATAGAGCACAATGCTACCTTTGATATGTACCTTACCAGGCAGCTACAGCAACTGGAAAGTCCTCAAAGGTTTCTTACAAAGAAAATTCAAGGTCTTCAGCCTATGTCTTACATTGATAGACTGAAATCAGTGTCACTATACTTTGTGTCATAGAGACTACTCTGAGGAGATCAGTGCCTTGTATTTAAAGCAATCTCAGATCCTGCTTTAATGGAAATGCTGCACATCCATAAGTTAAATGGTACTCAATGCACTCACTCTAGGGATCTTAACCTAGTATGTGGCATCAACAGGACTTGCTGGAGAGACAGATTGGTTTCCCAAAGGTTACATCTCCTCTGGAACAAACTTCCAATTCAGGTGAAGTAGAGCCCTTCATTGACCCTATTTAAGCATAATTTGGCTAATTGGATGAGAAACCATAAATTCAGCCCAGGGTTCTCGCCTGTATCCCTCCTGGACAGAGGCAGTAGGCGTTGATTTAGCTCCACTTTAAACATTGACACTCTAGGGAAAAGGGGTGGTACCTGGCTAGGCATGTAAGGGCCCCAGGGCCATTAGCCTAGTAACCTCCTATGATCCTATGATCCTATGCACTACCCAGTTCTAACTTTGTGGGTCCTATCTGTGAGCCAGCTGGATATCCACCATGTAACATAAAAGCTTTTACCTAACTTCTTGAGTTTGTCAACAATGTTCAAGTGAGGTATTGTGTCAAATGCCTTGACCAGGTCAAGGTCTATAGTTTCCAGGGTCTGCAGATGACCCACCTTTGTGCAGGGGGATGACTGCTGCTGTTCTCCATTCTTGATGCAAGAAGCCTGTTTGGAGGCTACAGATAAATAGCAATTCCAGAGGTCCTGATACGCCATGTTTTATTCTATTTAAAAGGTATCCTGGGATATTGTCTGGGCCTATTGATGCAGTGTTCTTGGGCTTAGAGAGAGCATCAAGGACCTGTTCCCTAGTGATAGCAGGGGAGTTATATTTGATGTTATTTCCTGAGCGAAGGTTGAGGGGGAGAGAGTGGTAAAGCGGGAGCTGAATTTGTCGACCAGAAGGTTTGCTATATCTTCTGAATCAGTATAGGTGGCTCCATTAACAATGAGCTCTGCACACAATTGTGTGTTGCCTTTGAGGTTGTGGATATAGCTAAAGAATGCTTTGTGGTTGTCCTTATTTTCTTCCTTCTGTTATGCAGCCTATTCATATTGGGATTTCACCAAGTTGGCCTGTTTTTTGAGTTATTTCTGTACTTCTTCCTGGTGGGTACAGCTGCCTCTATGCAGCTATTAATATGCTTGTATAGGGTTTCTGTTCACAGAAACCTGGGTGGGAGGATGACATAATGGTTAAGGTGTTTACCTTAAAGAGACAAGGTGCAGGGTTTGATACTCACATGGGGTAACTGGCTAGGCTTCAAATGGCCCAAAAGGGCAGCTAGTCTAGTACTAATCTATGCATCTATGCATCAAAAGGATTTCTGTGAACAGTTTTATGTAAGCAGTAGTGTTCTCAGGGTTTATGGGAACTTGAAATTTTGCCAGGTTATCACTTAATAGAAGGAAGTTTGCCTAAGAGTAATTCCTGAATGTTCAAGAGTTAGCTGCGGTTCCAGGTTTTATCTTTACTTCAAAGGAGATCAATTTGTGGTCTGACCTTACCAGAGAAGACATTACTCTAGGGGGTTGCAGCAGTCTCCCGTATTAGTAAGGGCCAGATCCAGAATGGTTGCACCACTGGTCGGTGTATGGACAATCTTGTCTAGGGAGTTTCTGTTTACAAAATCCAGGAATCTCTTTGCCTGTACATTTGGTGTCATATATGATTCTCATTTAATAGTGCGGTAATTAAAGTCACCCATGAATATGGTATTGGTTTGGATATGAGTGTTTCCAATAAATTTAAATACATGGTATGGGTTTCCTGGATCATAGAGAGAGCCTATAGCTTGCAAGGAGGTGGTATGAGGTTTTGCCTATGGTGATTTGAACATGGAGAAGCTCAAGTGCATTGTCTTTTTTGACCAGCCTTGAGGTATATATATCTTTTTGATGTAAATTGCGACACCTTCCACTTTTACTCCCTGTCATTTTAGTAGTTGGTCTAAATGTGTGGAAGGCATTATAACCTCTCTGTGGCTTTAATTCATGTCTCAGTGACTGCACAGACATCAACATTCTCTAGGGTGAAGAGAGCTTCTAGGGAATGGAGTTTTTTGTTTAGACACCTAGCATTGAGCAGTAACTCTTTTAGATTTTCTTGGTTTTGATGTGCTATGTCAGAAGTACTTTCAGTTTGGCATTGCCTAAAAAAGGCACAATGGGGGGAGGTCAATGTTTTAGCTAATATTCAAAAGACTAGAGGGGAGAAGTACAGATCATCTCTGGCAAAGCATAATGATCTATTGACCATCTCTGCTTTGCTGGCAAATATTGCACCCCCTTAAGAATGACACCAGAAACTAAGCCAATTATTAAAGTCAGTCATCTTTTGTTCATATTGTGGCATCGTCCTTGGAAAGCGTAAAATTCTGCTCAATGCTAGGCTCATACCAGTCTGTAACACATATTCCGAGAGCTCCATAATGTCTTTCTTCATATAGTCTGAGGAGGTATGCTGCAGGTCATTTACACCAACGTGGACTATGACTGAGTCATACTGGTGCTTGTGGTCCAATTACCTAAATACATGCATAATGCGGCAAATCTTGGCCCTGATAAGCAACTGACCGTGATTTCTCCTTACTTAGCCTGGTGAGAGGGACATCACACCATCTCACAATGGATTCTCCAGTGACCAGAATGTTGGATTGTGTGGTGGCTTTCTTTGTGGGCTTAGAAGTAGAGGCTCCATGACATGTGGGTGTTGTTTTGAAAGAGTGCATTTGTGACTGCTAAGGGTGTTTGTTATGTGCTCTTCATGTAGAATGTCTTTAGGTTTTAGGAAGGTTACATTTAAGTGTCCGCTTTGAATTGTGTATGCTGGTGCAGCATGTGTGCTGCTGGCAAACCTTATTGACATTAGGAGTGCTTTTATGTGAGAGCTTTGCCCCCAGTCACTGTGTAAATACATGCCTCACATACTATATCAGAAAATCAATTGGTTGTCAGTAAAAACATAAGGCAATTTCTACATTGCTTCAGGATGCCCATATCTACCAAGTTGGTAATGGAGATAGTAGTAGAGTTCACATCCATGGCAATAGTCCCTTTTTATTGATTAGACAGTTTGAGTGAGAATATAAATTAAGTTAAGGAGTATCCGGTTTGCAATTCTGGGGGTAGTGCTTGTCACTGCCAACTAGTTGTTCTGTGTGCAGCTAGGTATTGGTGAAATTTCAATGGTGCTTTTAAAGGAAAAATGTCAACTCAAGGTGTCTGTGTCTATACAGAGCACTGCCAAACAGTTGAGGGGAAGCTAATAAGCAGACCCTAATGATTTATGGATGAAATATTTAGGCAGATATGCTGAAGTTAGACGCAAATCAAGCAGTACTTACTGAAAAGAAAGAATTAGCTTGTCAAGAATGATGAAAAGAGCAGAGTCATCTGGATGGATACTGCCTGGCTACTACTAGTGCTGGTTACTACTAGTGCTGGTTATTACTAGTGCTGGTTACTACTAGTGCTGGTTACTACTAGTGCTGGCTACTACTAGTGCTGGTTACTACTAGTGCTGGTTACTACTAGTGCTGGTTACTACTAGTGCTGGCTACTACTAGTGCTGGTCACTACTAGTGCTGGTTACTACTAGTGCTGGTTACTACTAGTGCTGGTTATTACTAGTGCTGGTTACTACTAGTGCTGGTTACTACTAGTGCTGGTTACTACTAGTGCTGGTTACTACTAGTGCTGGTTACTACTAGTGCTGGTTATTACTAGTGCTGGTTACTACTGGTGCTGGTCATTACTAGTGCTGGTTACTACTAGTGCTGGCTACTACTAGTGCTGGTTTCACTACATCTTCACGTTGCTGGGATACAATGCTCCTTTGCTTCTTCTCTCTCTAGAAGCAAAACAGTAGAACTGATCTCAAGATGATAAACAGGCCACGATCCACAGTCTTGTCCTAGATAATGCAAAGGTCTGTAGGCTTATTGTACCGTTTTCTTCGTAGGCACTTTGAACAGCAACCAGACCAATCAAGAAGGTCAAGCATAGGCACTCATTGGCCAACCGGAAACAGTCAGGAATCATTGAACTTTGTTCCGTCTCTCACCAGGAGCAAAATAGAAGCACTAATCCCAAGATGACTAATGAGAGGCAGAATGTGGGCTCATCAATAATTGGTGGTCTTGAAGTAGATGTTGCAGATTTTAAAGGTAAGATGGAAAAATGGGTTACTATCCTAAGAGCTGCAGTGTGCACTAAGCAGTTAGATACGAAAGACGGTGGGTAACTCAAGCTTTAGCTATCTAAGTGGAGAGACACTAATTTTAAAAGAGCAAGATACATTGGAAGGGGGTGGGCACTTTGTATTCTGGTTCTATGGAATAAAGTGGGATGGCTAATAAATTTTAAATAGTTGAAGGAGAGTGATTTACTTTTAGAACTATTCAAAAGGGGATTATATCCAGAGAAATAATATAATATTTGACAGTTATAGACCCTGTACCACAAATGTGTTTTACTTGTTATCTAGAATCCAAAAAGAGATATTCCCCCCACCTGGGAGACCTACTGTCTTGGGTAGTTTGTCTTTAGCAGGATCAGTGTCAGTACCTTTGCAAAAATATTTCAGACATTTGCATTCTTGTGCCAAGATAATCATGAGATGCCAGCTGGTCTGGAAGTACAGCTTCTGCTTTCATTTAGTACAGACATTTCTGATTGCCAGTACAGAATGCACTTAATCTCTCTATGTGTGATAACTTGTAGCAAGCAGCTTTTCTTTAAAACAAGAAAGAGGTTGTTTTCATACACCCTTTTGCTCAGCTTAAGAGCTGAGGGGTGGAAGTGGGAAATAGATCTAGCTTGGAGTGCCAGACTAAGGGACTGGATTACTTTTCTTTGTCTTCAAGTTTAGAGCTGACAGAGTGGGGCATCAGATTAGGGACCATCAGCTGGCATTACCTGAGCCAGCTACAGCTCTGCTTATGTCTCCTTAAATTTAAAAGAATACTACAGATTTCTTAAACTCTGATGCCGGACATTCATATCTTTGCAGTCTTTATCTGTAAGCTTGTGATATGAGCATACCTAATTCAAGTGGTTTAGCAGCTGGAAGGTATGTATCCTGTGGAGTCTAATGATTCCTTATTAAACGTGCTTTAAGAAATGAAAATGATTTGCACTTTCTACAAGTCAGCATAACGGCTACTGGTGCAAGTTTTGCACCAATTTATGGTGACTTCTTTATGTTTTTTTTTCCTTGAGAAAGTATACATTTATGATATCAGTAAGAATGTTTTTCTACAGTATGTTGAAATTATGCAGTCATTTTAGATGACGGTTGCCTAATTCAGAGAGGAGATGTTAATGCACTTAATTTATGTCACTTTTAAAATCACAATGAGTTTAATCTTTACTGTATCATCTGATTTGCTTATTGACCACTTTCTGGATGTATCTCTTATAAAACTCGCATATGATTCAATAAATACTATGATCTACAGAAAGTCATTTTGTAGAAATTTACCTCTCTTTGCCAATAGCTGCTATCCCAACTATACAATTAACAACATTCTCTGTCTCAGTTTCTATGATTAACACTAATACGGATTTTGAAACTGAAGCTAAGAGATATAAATTTAGATCTGGGGCTTTCACGCAACAAAAATATCTGAAATTTAGCAATACCCCTAGGATGCATACTTTGCAATATAATTAGCAGGCACTGTATTAAAAACATCAACAGGACAGATATTTTTGTAAAGAGGATTTTGCCTAATAACTGCAAGTTTTGTTAAAAGTGATCTTTTGTCTGTCTTTTATCAGCTTTTGGCCACCATCAAGCCATTTACCAGACAGAAGTCTGAAATGGACTCTCCTTCTTTACAACAGCCAAACCTTAACACAAAAAAAAATGTCCAAATACGAAATTCCCCATGTCATTATGTATACTCAGGCACCTTTAAATGAATCAATACAGGGATGCACTCCTTGTAGAAATTGTTCCTACTATTGTCATATTTGTAGGACAACATTTTTTACATCTATTGACACTACAGAAACATACAATATACATCTGTTAATTTACGCATCTGACTGGATAATATACATGGCTGTCTGCCAATGTGGAGCTTTTAAGTGTGGCAAGTGTCTTGTATGTTTAAACAGCAATTGGCTTTACATCTAAGTAGTATGCATCATAAAACAGACCATAGTGCTGTTTAAACACTTTATGGTTCATTCAATGGTTGTGTTTTCCTTCAATGACATTGACTGTATGGTGGGCAATATGCCTGTAGAGCATAAACATTCTATTGTAGGTCAGAAAGAAAAAAGTTGGATCATTAACCTTGGTGTTTTTTCAACATGTTTGAATGATAGTTTCTGATAATTGAATAATAAAAAAATATTTTCTATGAGAGATGAAAAAATAATACGTGTGTGTGTGTGTGTGTGTGTGTGTGTGTGTGTGTGTGTGTGTGTGTGTGTGTGTGTGTGTGTGTGCTATATGAGTTATTGCTGCCTGTATTACTTTGCACGTTGAAACTCTGGCGTTTTTCGTGAGTGTTACATTTGGTTGTATTATGTAGTGGTCAAAGTTCATTATATTAATTGTTACATAATTATTGGGCCTTTTTTTCATGTTTTACTGATCTTAGAGTTAGTATATTTCATTTCTATTTTTTTTTTCTTTTTGTAATTGCAAATGTATCATCACCAATTAGTTTGCTTGATGTTTTACGTTTCAATCAAACTCATCAGCAATTATTCATTATAAACATAGATAGAGAAAGAGATAGGGCATTACATAAATACATTTATTTATTAAACTTGTTTTTTTATACTTCATTATTTAACATTAAGCTACATATATTTATCCTTTTGGTGTGGCATTAATTAAGCAGTTATCATAAGTTATATTGCCACTGGGTATCATTATCACCTAGTAAATACATTTATATTGGTTGTACTATGAAAAGCTGACTTCCTGAAGGTTGATTTTCCAAAACTATGAAAGAAAAATGCCCAAAATCCAGAAGGGTGAAAAACTGCCTATTTTTTTCTGCAGTGCACAAGCCCCCCACACCCCTGAAATTATATATCCAAACTCCATGACCATACCAACGGAAAGAAGGGAGAAATTTCCTGAAAGAAGTAAATCATTGCTGGTACACAATTAAAAATCTGGCCAGTAATGATTTCCAGTGGGAAAAAAGTGTTTGGCATTATTGTGTTCATCTTTTTTTTCTGTGGGCTACTGACACTTGAGCAATTTCACCTCAAGCATGTGTAGGGGAACTATTTCTATTAGATAAGAAATACATTTCATTCTAATGAAATATACTCCAAAAAAATTATTGTTGTTTAGATTTCTTTTTCCTGATTTTTCCCACAAATTTGCAGTAAACAGCAGAGCATGAAGACATAATAAACAAGTCAACTACTTACAATATTTCTTTACTTATATTTTAACATTGATAATTGTAAATATTCTACCAGCCAGAATATTAGTCTGACAAAACCAAACAACAAATTTCAGCTATCATTTTGAATCTGATTCATATTATCTATCAGTTAATTTATTTCTGTCCAAGGGTTGGAAACACTGATATTAAATATTGATCTTTGCTTTTCAATTTCATATTCCTTTGATATCACTTCTGTCAGAGGAACTAAATATCACATAACTGAAGAGAGTTGCCACTTTTCCAAGTTCTAGTGATGGTCTTTCGAGTAATAGCCACAACAATCCATAAATTGTAAAACCGTTCTTTTTAATGATCCGAGGAGCAGGAACAATGTATAATACTGTATTCCCTGCGAGAGAAAAGTTCTCTGACCATAAGGTCTGTAGGAAGAAATCTATCTTATTCCAATATTTGAGGTCTTGAGATATAAGAAGTTTATCTGTTACTGACCAAGTTCCAAAAACACGTGAGCAATAAGACTATGTAAGAGAATCATCACCACTTAACAGAAATGTATCAGTAAGTCCTAGCAGATAAAATTCTGGGGTGTCTAGCAGCACTAAATTCTGATTTACCAATAATATAATTACAACCTTCTCCCTTAATTACAGACAGATCATATTATCAAGAATGTGATTTATATTTTCTAGCTATTTTGACACTCCTACCTGGAAACCAATATAAGTTACGTAAGGTTTATTCTATTATTGTAGTCTCATACCCCATCACAAACATACTACCACAATCTTCTTTTTGCTGCCCTACAAAAATATTGCTTTTTGGAAGAGGTTAGGGTTTGTCAATATTTTGTGTTCAGATATTTTTGAGTTTAGTTATTTTTCTGTGAATATTTTGAATGTAGATATTATGCTGTTTATAGTTTAAGTGTGTGTGTATGGGTCTCCTTTTAAAGATCGAAGTTTCAAAACTTTGAATTTCTTACAATTGAGACCATAAGATTGAAATTTTGAAACTTCAAAACTTCAAAAAAATATATATTTTTTTCATTTTTGCAGGGAGACAAGCCCTACTGCCCTGTACACACCCCCTACTAATTAAATTTACCAACTCCAAGATCACACTACAATGAGGAAAACAGCAAATTTTCCATTCCACATTGTACAGCGATCTCCATTTAAACCGTTCAAAGTTTAAAAACTTTGATCTTAATGTCTCAACCGTAAGAAATTCGAAGTTTTGAAACTTCAAGCTTTAAAAGTAGACCATGTGTTTGTGTGTGCGTGTGTGTGTGTGTGTGTGTGTGCGTGTGTGTGTATATATATATATATATATATATATATATAGATATATATAGAAATATGTGTGTGTGTGTGTGTGTGTGTGTGTGTGTATATATATATATATATATATATATATATATATATATATATATATATATATATATGGGTTCCTTCAGTGAAATACTGAAATGTCGAATTTCAGTATTTCAAGTTTAGAAGCGTGAAATTCAAAACCCAATACCGGAGGTTTTGAATTTTGCCTCTAAAGTTCCCATGGTTATGTATTCAGGTAAGTGTGTGTGTTAAGGGATTTGGGTAGGGGGGCTGGTGTGTGTCACTGTGTTTTGTTGCTGTGGTGTGTGAGAGAAAGTAGCTTGTATGGTGGTGTTTTGTGTGTGTTTGTATGTAGAATATTTAAGTATGTGTGTTTGTGTGGTGCATTGTGTGTGTGTGTGTGTGTGTGTGTGTGTGTGTGTGTGTGTGTGTGTGTGTACACATGCATGTGATATAAAATATGTTAATGTGTGTGTGTGTGTGTGTGTGTGTGTGTGTGTAGTAAAACCGCAAAATTCAAAACTTCCGGTATTTGAGGTTTTGAATTTCGCGGTTTTTACTTTTCATTGTTTTGTGGATTCGACTTCTTGGGTTCCAGATACTGGAAGATTTCAGTATTTCTAGCTTCTGAAGTGAATCCAGATATATATATATATATATATATATATATATATATATATATATATATATATATATATATACATACAGTGGATATAAAACGTGTACGCACCCCTGTTAAAATGCCAGGTTTTTGTGATATAAAAAAATGAGACCACAATAAAGCATTTCAATACTTTTCCCACCTTTAATGTGACCTATAACCTGTACAATTCAATTGAAAAACAAATTTGTTAGGAAAAAATATAAAAATAAAAAATGTACAATAAGCTGGGTGCATAAGTGTGCACACCCTTAAACTAATACTTTGTTGAAGCACCTTTTGATTTAATGACAACATTCAGTCTTCTTGGTTAGGAGTCTATCAGCATGGCACATCTTGACTTGACCATATTTGCCCACTCTTCCTTGCAAAAGTACTCCAAATCTGTCAGATTGCGAGGGTATCTCTTGTGCACAGCCCTCTTCAGGCCACCCCACAGATTTTCTATTGGATTTAGATCTGGGCTCTAGCTGGGCCATTCCAAAACTTTAATTTTCTTCTTTTGAAGCCATTCTTTTGTTGATTTGTATGTATGCTTGCGGTCATTGTCGTGCTGAAAGGTGAAATTCCTCTTCATCTTCAGCTTTCTAGCAGACGCCTGAAGGTTTTGGGCCAAAAGCGACTGGTATTTGGAACTGTTCATAATTCCCTCCACCTTGACTAAAGCCCCAGTTCCAGCTGAAGAAAAGCAATGCCAAAGCATGATACTGCCACCACCATGCTTCACCGTGGGGATGGTGTTCTTTTGGTGATGCAAAGTGTTGTTTTAGTGCCAAACATACCTTTTGGAATTGTGGCCAAAAAGTTCTACCTTGGTCTCATCAGACCATAATACATTTTCCCACATGCTTTTGGGAGACAATGTATTGTTTTGCAAATTTTAGCCAGGCCTGGATGTTTTTCTGTGTAAGAAAAGGCTTCTGTCTTGCAACCCTACCCCATAGTCCAGACATATGGAGAATACTGGAGATTGCTGTCACATGTAGCACACAACCAGTACTTGCCAAAAATTCCTGCAGATCCTTCAGTGTTGCAGTGGGTCTCTTGGCAGAGTCCCTGACCAGTTTTCATCTTGTCTTTTCATCAGTTTTAGAGGACTGTCCAGTTCTTTGCAATGTCACTGTTGTCACATATTTTCTCCACTTTTTGATGACTGTCTTCACTGTGTTCCATGGTATACCCAGTGCTGTGGAAATGTTTTTGCACCCTCCTCCTGACTGATACTTTTCAACAATGAGATCCCTTTGATTCTTTGTAAGTTCTCTGTGAACCATGGCTTTTGCTGTAGCAAGCAACTGAGTAAATGTCAGGAAAATCCTACTAGGATAGCTGAACATTATTTAGGGTTAATCAGAGTCTCTTTAATTGATGGCAGATGTGTACCCAAGAAGACTGAATGTTGTAATTAAATCAAAAGGTGCTTCAACAAAGTATTAGTTTAAGGGTGTGCACACTTATGCAACCAGCTGATTGTACATTTTTTTATTTTTTACATTTTTCCCCTAACAGACTTGTCTGTTTTTCAATTGAATTGTACAGGTTATAGATCACATTAAAGGTGGGAAAAGTTTTGAAATGATTTATTGTGACATCTTTCGTATATCACAAAAACCTGGCATTTTAACAGGGGTGTGTACACTTTTTATATCCCTTGTATATATATATATATATATATATATATATATATATATATATATATATATATATATATATATATATATATATATATATATATATATATATATGCATATATATATATATATATATATATATATATATATATATATATATGGTTCTACCTGAAAATATTGAAAGCCCACAATATCGAATCCTACATCGTTGAGACAAAATCAATGAGCACTTCAGTGAAAGACCAGATGAATCTATTCCCAGGGTAAGTAACCTGTTGGCCAACAAGGTGAAATTTGCCCTTTCCCCAACTGTAGTGGAATCTCTGAGTTGGTCTATTTAGTTAGGGGGGTGTGGGGGGCTCGTTTTCATGACTTTTGGTATAAGTGATTACTTACCCTGGGAATAGTTTCGTCGATCCGGTTTTTCACTGAAGTCAGTTTTCATTGATTTCCTCTCGATGATGTGGGATTCGATATTGTAGAATTTTGATGTTATGAAGCAAACCTATATGTGTATATATGGATTCCTATTACAAGAATGAAAGTTCACAACTTCGAACTTGTAATAGGAAGCCTCACTTACGCGAAAGTTCACTTTAACGAAAGTGAACTTCCGCGAAAGTGCACTTCCTTGAAAGTACAGCAGCACAGTGGAGGACATCAAAAAACAAGCTATGTCCTCCACTATGGTGCGATACTCATGGACCTTAGGGTTAAGGCACGGGTTAGGGTAAGGGGATAGTTAGTAAAGCTATCCCCTTACCATAACCCATGCCCTAATCCTAAGGTTCGTGACTATCGCACCATAGTGGAGGACATTGTTATGTCCTTCACTGCGCGGCAGTCATCGCGGATCTTAGGGTTAGGGCATGGGTCATGGTAAGGGGATAGCCCTACAGGCTATCCCCTTACCATGACCTGTGCCCTAACCCTAAGGTCCGTGAGTGCTGCACAGAAGTTCAATACAATGCCCGTTCGTTGTACTGAACTTCACGTAAGTGCACTTTCGATTAAGTGCACTTTCACTGCAGTGTGCATTCCATACACTATTTCGAAGTTGTGAACCTTCGATCTAGTGTATGGAATCCGTATATATATATATATATATATATATATATATGGTCTACTTTGTTTAAATGAAAGTACATTTAAATGAATCTGACTTACCTGAGCTGAATCCACCAAAGCTGCATTACAGTGAACAAACAGACTGCCAAATTATTTTCCCTGTGAAAGGAACAAATTGGCCACCATAGTGAACTGTGCCCTCTTTTCCATTTAGCGCAATCTTGGAGTTGGTATATTTATGTAGGGGGGTGGGGGTGCCGCCCCCCACTTTGGTGGGTTACTTTTGCTCCATTTAGGTCCATTACTATGGTGGCCAAGTGGTTCCTTTCACAGGAAAAGGAATTTGGCAGTCCGTGTCTTCATTGTAATGCAGCTTTGGTGAATTCAGCTCGGGTAAGTCAGATTCGTTTAAACGCACTTTCATTTAAATGAAGCAGATCCATATATATATATATATATATATATATATATATATATATATATAAGTATGAGTCAATTACTTTCATCTAAGATAGTTTTTTTAATTAATCTAATACACATTTAATCTAAAACATGTTTGGTTAAATCACATTACATCTTAACTTCATATAGGAAGTCTCTAAGCTAATGGCCCTAGGGCCCTTACAAGCCTAGCCAAGTTTTACCGTTATTTCCATGATCATCACCTTTTGCCCCTGTCCAAGAGGAACACAGGTGAAACCCCCAGGATGAATTTACAGTTACCCATCCAATTGTCCAAATTGCGTTTGAAGAGGGCCAATGAGGTGTGCTGTTTAACATGAAGTGGGAGTCTGTTCCAAAGGTGTGGTAACCTCTGGGAGACAAAGCTGTCTCTCCAGCAGGTTCTATTAATGTCACATACCAGGTTAAGATGTTTAGAGAGAATAACCCATGTACTATTTGACTTGGGGACATGCAGCACTTCCAATAAAGCAGGGTCAGAGATTGCCCTATATGCAAGATAGAAATCACCTTTGAGCAGTTCGTATGAAAGAGAATAAAGTGACAGTGATTTCAGACAATCCTCATAGAACAGATGCTGAAGACCTTGAATTTTCCTTGTGAGAAACCTTTGTGGTCCCTCCAATTGCTGCAGGTCCTTGGAAAGGTACATACCAAAAGGGCCGTTATACTCAATTATTAACCTGATGAGGGAAGATTACAGGGAGGTTATAACTTTTTTTTTCTGGAGGCAGTGCTCTTACATATGGGATGAGCAATATAGAATGACCTTCTTACCACTGTGGACGCATGGTGATCAACGGTAAGGTTGCTGTCAACCTGTGTGCCCAGGTCTTTCACCACTGAGGGCTTATTTAGGGTGTTGCTATTGATGTGGTAGTTAGCAGGAACATTGCTGTTACAGAAAGGGATGATAATACATTTTTTGCATTGAGTTTAAGCCCATGACTTTGGGACCAATCATGTGTTTATGTAAGACTCTCTTGTAGGAAGTTGACATCATGTGGAGATTCTATGACCACTCACAGTTTGCAGTCATCAGCAAACTTTGTCAGCCACAGACCTTTAGTTTTTTCTTGTAGTTTGGAGAAATAGATTCCAAACAGTAGAGGTCCCAGGACTGATCCCTTTGGAGCACCACTGGTTATAGGTCTGCTCAGTGGGCATTAGCAAGGTACAAATACTGATCAACACTAATTTGCATTGTTAATTCCTACAATCCAAAACAAAACCGTCTGATTTATTTGAATATTTCTTTGTTCGTGAACCTGTTATTCTTGAGTTTTAAGGTTTATCCAACAGACAGACAGCTCTACCAATGAGCACAGCTTGTTCTAATAGCTACGCAAATCTAGATATTTTGCAATGGGAACATGACTTTATTTTTAATGATAAGATTAAGTATAGAAATTATATTTTGTTCTACAAAAAAAAATTAGATGATATTTTCCTTATCTGCAACAAAGAATGAAATAAATTATCACAATTGTTGTATTTAAATTATTTAGAGTCAGCTACCACTTTTTAAAGGTTTGATTTGAATTTTTCAAGACTACAATAAATTTTCTAGATATATGTATAAATCTAGATGATGGAGGTCATATCAATACTAATGTATTTAAAAAGAAATGGAATAGGGAATTGTTTCTACACAGAAGTAGTATGCACCTCTCCACACACATTTTTAAGATTGTGTTAAAGGCCAAATGCTTAGACATTCTAGAATAACTAGTGAGCTAGGTAAGTTATATGGAACTTTATATCTAGAAGGAAACTCATTTAAGTGTACAGGTTATGAGCCTGAACAGATATCTACTATAAAAATATTTTGACAGTGAAGGTTGATGGAAAAGATTCTAGATTTTTAGTATGAAAGTTGATAATGTTACAGATATGAATAATGGAGAAAATGTAAAAGGTACTAATGTAGATATGGCTACTGCTTCTCTATATAGGGAATCTTTGTCCAATAGTTTGAATATTAGATTTCCACTGACCTTTTCTCATGATACTTGAGCTTTATGTGATATATTTAAGAAAAACTGGAGCATGCTGACTTCTGAATCAAATGTTAAGGACCAGTTGGTAAAACACTTAAAATTTGTTTTTAAAAATAAGAAGAACGTGAATCACTAACTCTGTTTAGATGAAGGTAAAAGTGCTATGCGTCCTTCAAACAGAGTAGGCACATAGCAATGCAGAAACTGCAATTCCTGTAAATATAGCAATAGCTCCACTAGTTTTATAAATCCTAAAACTAATGAAGAATATGTACTTAGATATTATGCAGATTGTAAAACCGGTAATTTGGTCTATTTGTCTAATATAAATTCTGGAGAGCCCTTTATGTAGGTAAAACAAATCGGAAATTAAGAGAAAGAATGTATGAACATCTAAGAGGTATAGATAAGGGAGGTAAAAAAATAATTCCCTTTCAAATCATGTATTGAAAGTAAACAAACATGATTTTAATTTTATGCTTTAAGAAATGCTATCAGAAAATAAAGAAAATAAGAGAGAAAGAGATATAGTTAACCACCCTGAGGGTATTGAGAGAAAGTGGATCATTGAACAAGATGTCATAAATGATTTGGTTTAAATGATATAATCCCACTGAAACATAAAAGTGATATAAAGGACTGGGATACACCTCCTGTAGAACACTATGGGCTACAGGGCAGGATAAGATGTGAGGTACCCTGTCATGTCTGTGTACGATGATGTCAGAGTGTATGAGTGTCAGCCAGTGTAAATTAAATGAATACTGAAGTTAGAAGTTAGAAAGAAACAAACTGTACAACTGGATCACACAGTCCTGAGGAGGATATGAGCAATATGGTAAATGCTGAGATGCATGGCACACATACTTCTCAACCTTATAGTACAAGAATTTTGGGCAATTACACATGGAGGGCAAAAGCCCACAGTCAGGGACAGATTTTAAATACTGTTATAAACTTGCTAAAATAGCAGGGTATACATTAGGGTGCACTTTTTGAATGATTTCATCCGAAGTTAAATGTCTGTTAATTTAGTGATGTCAATTCTCAATGAAATGTCAGTCAATCATAAATTGTATGAGGAGCAAATCCAAATATTTTGAGAAATTTAGGACAATTGACAGGTATGATGGTAAATGATAGTATCATATACAAGACTCATCATCATCTTCTTTCGGCTGTTCCCGTTAGGGGTTGCCACAGCAGATCATCTGTTTCCATTTCTTCCTGTCCTCTGCATCATGCTCTTTCACACCAACCGCCTGCATGCCCTCTCTCACCACATCCATAAACCTCATCTTAGGCCTTCCTCTTTTCCTTTTACCTGGCAGCTTCATCCTTAGCATCCTTTTCCCAATATACCCAGCATCCCTCCTCAGCACATGTCCAAACCAATGCAATCTCACCTCTCTTGCTTTGTCTCCAAACTGTCCAACCTGAGATGACCCTCTAATATACTGATTCCTAATCCTGTCCATCCTAGCCACACCCAGTGCAAATCTTAACATCTTTAACTCTGCCACATCCTGCTCTGACTCCTGCCTTTTCAACAATGCTACAGTCTCCAACCCATATAACATAGCTGGTCTCACTACCCTCTTGTAGACCTTCCCTTTCACTCTTATTGGTACCCGTCTGTCACAAATCACTCCTGACACTCTTCTCCACCCATTACACCCTGCCTGTACGATCTTCTTCACCTCTCTTCCACACTCATCATTACTCTGAACTGTTGATCCCAAGTACTTAAACTCATCCACCTTTACTAACTCTACTCCCTGCATCCTCACCATTCCTCTATCCTCCCTCTCATTTACACACATATATTCTGTTTTAGAACTACTGACCTTCATTCCTCTCCTCTCTAAAGCATATCTCCACCTCTCCAGGGTCTCCTCAACTTGGTCCCTACTCTCACTACATATCACAATGTCATCTGCAAACATCATAGTCCATGGGGCCTCCTGTCTAATCTCATCTGTCAACCTGTCCATCACCACTGCAAATAAGAAAGGGCTCAGAGCTGATCCTTGATGTAAACCCACCTCCACCTTAAACGTATCTGTCACTCCCACCACAGTCCTCACCAATGTCACACTACCCTTGTACATATCCTGTACCACTCTTACATACTTCTCTGCCACTCCCGACTTCCTCATACAATACCACAACAGATACAAGACTATTTATTTATTTATGTATTTAACATTTGTTAACCGACTGGACACAGGTCCTTTTTCAGAGGAGGCCTGGGGAGAAAAGTTCCACAAATTAGACAAAGTTTGCAAAAATTTTCTCAGGCAATCATTACATAGTACATCAAGATTATAGGATAACAATTATGCATCATTCACATTGAAAAAGGAAATTCAAGCAGCAGTAAAGAGAAAAACAATATCAAAAACCAACAATTATATACCTTGAGATTATTGCAATCTTTAACATTTTTATAACTGAGGAAAGAAACATAGATAGGGTAAGGCTTTTCAGGAGGATATTAGCTGAGACTACATACAAATAATTTTAGAATACTATTTGGGATACAGATCGGACACATAATCCCTGTTATAATACAGAAACATTTCACCAAAATTGCTTCATTAGCATTACTGCTATGCTACAACCTGAATAATGATTGTGCAGTCTGTGGGAACCACATACACCCCTCTACATGCCTCAGCATAATGTCATGGAACTGGTGTAGTATCCATGAGTAGGGTGACTGTGAAATACCCACTGTGTCTCCTGATGGCTGCTAGAAGGTCGCCATCACATTATCAATGCTATAAGTACATTAGTGTCTTCAGCGATTAACATAGATGAGCTCCACACCGCTAAACACTAACCATAATGCTGTCATAGTTATTCTAAGAACTGGTACCTACAAACAGGGAAATAGATCTTCATTTTTAATATGCTATAAGAAACTACACCAAAATAAAAAATATTTTATTAATGCATCTTGAAAAACATGTTTAACAACTGACATAGTTACAGCACAGACACATACAAAATTCTAGCAATATTGTTAGTCACCGCATTTAAAAATGCATAAAGATGAGGCATAAAACCAGTGATAGCCTAAAAAAATAAACCACTGTAATAGACCTATAAAATTAATAAACTGTGTAATAAGAAACAGAAATTCGTCAACCCAAAGATGTCACAATTCACTCAGAGGAAGACATAAATCAAAATTTTATCACAGTCATTAAGCTCTTTTGTCTTAAAATAAGACTTCTTCTGAAGGTAAAACAAGTCAGAAATTAAGAGAAAGAATTTATGAACATCTAAGAAATGTAGATAAGGGAGATAAAAATAATCTTTCAAATCATGTCTTGAAAGTTGGTAAACAACATGATTTTAATTTTATGGTTTAAGAAATCATATCAGAAAATAAGAGAGGACGAGCAATGGTTAACTGCCCTGAGAGCATTGAGAGAAAGTGGATCACTGAACTAGGCCTTTTGGTCACAGACTGCTCCTGCCTCCACTTACAAGGCACTGGAATTGTTGATTTTGTACCTAGAATATGACCCAATCATTTACCCCTTATTCCTGAAAATACCTATTTTGCTTTATCTCTTTAAATGACAGATTGTTCCTTTTAGGGTGGTAAAGCTTATCTGACAAATATGGCATAATGAGTGCAAGTGGTAAGGAAGCTTTGTTTGTGTTGGGAAATGTTTCTTGGAATACCAAGAGTAGCAGTACCGCCATTAACATGGAAGCCATTCTACCTAAGCTAAAACCACTGATTGTATGTGTAGTAATTTATACAGTAAAACAACCCTAGGGATTTTGCTTTTTGCAAAGTTTTGAAGCCACAGAAGAGTTGGAGTTTCACTGCTGCAGTTTAAATGACCAAGTTGGAGGAGCAGGTAATTTCCTTAGCTAAAAGGAGTCTGAGTGGCTGAATTTGGAGGAAGAAACCAACATATTTGATAAATGGTATGGACCAAATGAAAAAATAAACTTGAGGAATTCCTACTAGCATTTTAATAGAATTGAGGGGGAGAAGATTCCTTGTCATTGTTGGTGGTGCTTTCAAACTCTGAAGATGGATTAGATTCCAATGGCAAAACATTTGTACCACAATCAAATTAAAGCTGAGGAGCACACAACTGATTTTTGTTCAGAATGATCCATGGTGAGTTCAACACCACCATGCTAAAGATATGCTTGTTGCATCCTAAAAATAGTCACAAAGGTAATTTTTTTCCTTCAATTTTTTTAAATTCTTTAATGCATAAACAGAAGTAAATGTAATACAGTTGTAAATAGCAACAATATAATTGTAAAGAAAAGAAAATAGCATTTTTGAGGGAAAACTATATACAATATGCCTGTGAGATATTAAGTAAAGCAAATTGTGTTACCCTGGAGAGTAAAGTTCAGTATAGTAAACAGTAATATGTTACATAAACAATAAACATTTTGAGAAACAAATTCAGGAGGTAGGGTTCTGCTAAAATAAATCAATTAGAGATGATACTTTTGCCCAAGGATTCTTGACAAGCATCTTTGGAAATACCTTTTTTTTCTCTATTTTAATCTTAGTTAAGGCTACTTCTTTTAAGGAAGATAAAACTGATCTCCATTGCTTAGTGATACTTTTCCTTGCCACTGCCAAAAGGGTCCAGAGTAGGTAGAGATTCCCATTATGCAACTTGCAATTACCATTTATATTAAATAGAACTAAAAACTAGTTAAAGAAAAAGAATCAAACCATAAAGCTTTGTGAAATCCTCCAAGTAATTTTAAAATGGTTTCAAAGAAGAACAGTCAAAAAATATATATGCATCCAGTCTGCATTACAAATCTTGTTACACCTCCAAAATTTAATAGTGCTGTTTTTTAGTTATTTTGACCATTCTATCTGGAGCTAAGAAAGCTCTGTATAAAATTTTTCAAGTAAATATATGCCAATGTTGAAAATAAGATGTTGTTTTCATAGAATTTAATATTTGGGAATTCTGCTCTTGATTAAGTAATGTTATGATCCAATGTTATATGCTTCCAATTTTTTTCATTTATATTAATGTTGTACTCTATCAGAATTTTATATAATTTGGAGATAAGGTTTTCTAGCAAGGGTAACTATTTTGGTGGCAGGCCTATGAATGAAAAAAAATATGTAAGCAGTAATGCTCCCCCATCCCCATCATTTATCTTAAGTTGGTTTAACTGATGTCACCCTTGTTACCTTTATTAAATCTGGTTTCTGTGGTAACTTTTGTGTGTTTTATTTCTGTTTTATTTTTTTTTTAAACAAAGAAACCTTTATTGACACCATCCATATATTAAGCATCATGTTAACTGCAAACTGTTCATTGATAACATTTGGTAAGACAACATATCATTCCAATGAATGAATAAATAACATAAGAAGGATAAAAACATGTCTAATTTCTATCCCATCAATTTCAAGTGAAATAAACAAACCATTACCTTGATAATCTCTATCTGCCTGCATCCCTTCATCTATGTGTATTTCTATTTTAATATGCGTTTACATAGAGGCAGTGTTTTATTTTTGTGTACTATTTTTTTGGATTTACCTCTTAGTTCAAGCAGTGCCTGGCAGAGACATTCTGCAGCATCTGTGCACACACACACACACACACACACACACACACACACACACACACACACACACACACACACGTGTGTATTATGTAACACTTAGGTTGTAAGATTTGCTGTGAGCACTGTCTTTGTTGTATGTTATTCACTTCATTTTCTCTTTGTGGAGTTTGTTTTCACTTTGTTGGGGAGATTATTTTTCTCTTTTTAACTTTTTGGATATTTTTCACTGTTCCTAATTAAGTACTGCACTAAAATTAGATTTTTTTGTTTTTTTTTTATTACTATATAGAGTGTTTAATTTTGTGCCGCATTCCTGACTCCTGCTTTGTTCAATTTCCCTTTTTTTATTAGTATGTTATGCAGACATAGTAATGTATTTGAGGTAGGGGTGTATTTTTCCATTGTCTGTGTGGTTTCTGATTGATTTACTTTTTTGTTTTTTGAATATGCATGTGTTTGACAATTTTTCCCTGCTAAATGACTAGTAAAGATGGTTGCAGTTTGCTGAATTTTGAAGGCTGTAAGGGGGCGAGGATTTGTAACTGATTGTAAGGTCCACATGGCTAATACTAGCTTGTTCCTGTGCCTGAAATAGACATGACACACCAACACCAGTAGCTAGGGTTGCTTAGTTTTTCTTGCCCATTTTGTAAATGATGACATTACATGGTTAATTTAAAAGGTCTCCAATGTGATACTACTGCAGATTCTGGCCACAACCCCTAAGAGCTGGAAAAGCTATGATCCTGCATTCATTTCATGGGGGGAGACTACACTAAGTCTGGCATGTTAATGTTCTAAGCACTTGCTAACACTGACAAATATTTTTAATAACAGTGTGATAATTACATTAACTACATGTTGAATTAAGAAACACTATTATATTTTTGGTTGCAGTTGGGCAAAAGAGGTACAAAGAAGAAAAAGGCCATCTTCATGGATTGTGGCATTCATGCCAGAGAGTGGATTTCCCCTGTGTTCTGTCAGTGGTTTGTCAAAGAGGTCAGTAGGTTATCAGAAATGTATTTTTACTGTTATATTGTTAATAATGTGACATTTCACCACACCATACAGAATTTCTATTAAATGTTGCTTTGTTTCTCTCTTTATTTAGCCAGTCATTAATGTTTTCCTGCTCTACTGCTCCAAAAAGCTATAGTCTCTCATTGCTGTACAGCTCACCCAAGAAAACTCAACTGTCGAAAATACATGTAACTTCATTATTTTCAAGACGAGGATGAATAGAGGGTGTTTCTTGGGCCACACAGCAAGTTATGAATTAGCCTTTCAGAAAGCATGCTTCCCTGATGTTAACTTAAAAAGGGATGTGATAACCTTGACCCTTTAATAGACTTATAATAGCCACATGCAGTGAAGGAAGGCTACATTGTAATGTGATTAAAGACAGATAATTGTGAAGCATTATTTGTTATGAATCACATTGTTATCACATAGTCAGAGATGCACTATCAATAGAGAATGATGTTTACGTTAGCTTGCTGAAAGCAGCATCACTGCTAAACATTTCTCCATTATTGAATGACATCTTGAGATTCGTTTGAGTGGTTTACCAGTTATACTGTGGTGACATGGATGGAACTAACAGTGACATTGTAGATGAGATAAAAGGGTCCCATCACTATGCAGATTACAGGGTGTGCAAACTCAAGAGTTTCAAATTTGGTTTATGACCACATAATACTAACATTCATAGATTTTTAGGTTTGGGCCAAGCTCAAAGCCTTCTGACCTTTGAGAAGCTTAACTACAGCTTTCACAACAAGGAATTAACATTTAGCCATATGATCATCTAATTCCTTTTTAAAGGAGGTACGGAGTGGACTTTATTTCAATGAGAAGTGAGATGTTGGGTAATGATCAGCTAATATGGGCTCATGGACATGATGAGCTATCAGTCAAACCTGACCTACACTTATGACTGGGTTATGGGTGAATTTGAAAGGGGAGTACCAGTAAACATAGCCTGCCTAGACTACAGTAAGACTTCTGACTCAGTCTCAAAGAGAAGGCTGCTGGAACCATTACAGGTGTTAGCAATAGGACTAAGACTGAGGAACTGGATGGCTGGGCATAGATAGTTCTGGTGAGAGAGACAATGTCAGAAATTAGAAAACTGACTAGTGACAGATCACAGAGATCTGTCCAAAGTCCTTTTCTGTTCATTGTGTTGGTCTCTGACATATCTACAGTAAGGGAGCAGAGAGCTGGAACAGACTCTGAGATGATGATAACACAATGACAGGTACAGTAGTGGAGGATGGGGGAAGAGCCTAGTACAGGATATGGGAAGCTGACCATGTGGACAGGAAAGTAACAGCTCAGTTCAATGTAAACAAATGAAAAGTACTGTACTTAAGCTACAATGACCCTGATGTGAATTACCACCTGGCAAGGTAAAACTAATGGCAACAGAGCAGGAAAAGGGTCTGATTATATTCTTTACACCTGGACTGGACCACCAGGAGCAGAGTGAAAGGGAAGCAGCAGCAACAAATACCATGCTGGGATGTGTCCTAAGGAGGAAGAGATTCCAGAATCAAAGAGCTAATGCTTTCTTTGTACAGGGCCCTGGTAACACCAAGAGTACTGTGTGCAGTTCTGGGGGTCATAAAAGGAAAGGAGCATCAGGCCGCAGGAAAGAATCCAGAAAATGGTACCAGAAATATGTGTGAATTAGGGGAATGGATATGACCAGAGGCTGGATATGCTAGTTCTTCTCACCTGGGACCAAAAAGGTAGGAGAACATGACAGTGATACAAAAGATCATGTCAATGATGTGAAGGGGTCATTCTGAACAGGAAGAAAAGAGGGAGGAAGGAGGAGGCACAGGTAGCAGATTATAGGGACTAAATACTTCCAGGACCTCCAAAAGAGAGAGTTGTAGACCCATGGAATAGACTATCAGGCCAGATCGTGTATAGGGAATGCACAGAGGCATTCAAGAGAGCATGAAACAGATAGAAAAGGGTAAGGAAGAAACAAATTTGGAAGAAGGATTTGAATGTTACATGCACTTAAAAGGGCAAACGTAATACACTTAGTCTGGCAGGCACCATAGAAAGTTAAGGCTTTGAACTATAGTTCTGGTGGTGCAGGGTTTCATTACTTCAGTCCTTATTTTGCCTGTGTGACCTTGTCAAGTCACTTAACCAGACATTACTCCCAGATTTCTCCTGAAAAGAGACTGTATCAAGCTGACCTATCTGGTTAACAAAGGGCTTTTATTATTATGGTTGTCTCCCTTTGCCATCAAATAAATGTAATATAGTATAATGAACATTTGTTGCAGCTATAAATGGAGATTTTGAGGTTAATTGTATTTGCATGTGTTTTTGTCCTTTCTTTTATTTATTTTATAGACAGATTATTGAATAAATGAAGTCTGGTCATGGTTCAAACTGTAAGGTACTGATCAACTCTTAGGCAGTAACATGAGACCTAATGTCTTTTAGCTCATCTAATTACTAAGCCTTTTAAACCCATCAATACTCTTAGAAATTAACCTTACTCTCTAGTTGAAAAATATATTTTGTCAGGGTCATAAAGACAGGGAAATTATATTCATTGACTGGCCAGACCACTGAGGTACAGGAGGTAATGGTAACATCTCTAAAATGACTAGAAAACCCTCTCTGTATCAAAAGCCTTTCTTGTTACTATCTCAACTTGTTAACCAACGAAGCGATTTCCATCTACAGTTATACATAGGTCCATAACCACAGTTTCTATGCAGTGGTGCAGTGGTTAGCATTGTTGCCTCAATGCAAGAGGTTCTCCAGTTCGATTCTCAGCTGGAATGCCTTCTGTGTGGAGTCTGCATGACTTCCCTGCATTCGTGTGGGTTCCCTCTGGGTGCTCCAGTTTTCTCTGACATTGCAAAGACATGCATCTGGAGCATTTCTCCCCAGGCCTCTGCTGAAAATGGGCTCTGTCATAGTCAGATTTTTTCAGGTAAACAAATTTTAAATATATAAAATAGTAGCTCCCCCAACATAAGTAGGAAATAGTTACTTGCAAAAGTTACTGTGCTGCATTGCCCATACTATGCATCAGCAAACCGATTTTCACCAGCATTGAGTTATATCAAACTCATAATGAACTACCAACATATCAAAGGAGAAATGATAGCTGTATCAAGTTTGCGGTCATCAGCAAACTTGGTAATCTAGAGGTTGCTGGTGTGGAATCATGCATTTGAGAAAAAGATTATGAAAAGGGCAGGACTGGGACTGATTATACAACATTGCAGTATCCCACTGGCTTCCACAGTTAGTATGGAGAATTGACCAGCCACCCACCCTTATCACCCACTTTCTTCCTAATAACTATTTGGCAATCCAACAGATGAGAAATGTATTAACCCTTACCTCAAGAGAGTTTATGTGTGACCTTTGAGAGAAGTTGTCAAATGCCTAGATGACATCAAGATAAGCCACATGCACTGATAATCCCTCATCTAGGACATCTGACATTTTTCAAATAACCTGTCCAGATTTAAAAGGCAGGAGCTACTCTTCATAAAACCATCCCCCAAGAGCAGTAAGCTGTCTGTATCCTTCTGAAGCTGTTCCATAAATATTCATTCCACAATGATCAGTGTTTTCTGGAACAGCTAGGCATCCACCCTTATGGACAAGTGCCACTGCAGTATGTTACTGTGCATCAGGTACAAAATTGCCAGAGAAATATTTGTGAAATAAGATATGCAGGGGAGTTAAAGGTCTTGCATGATACTGGTGAGAAATAGTCAGGGATATAGCCTAGGTGCATGGATCTGATGTATGTGCTGTCAGTCAAGGCTGCCTGTTCTTGATTGTGTGTCTGTTTGATGTGTCACCCACAGCCTCAGGGTACAATACTGACGTAGTTACATGCACTGGACTATTAAAGTGAGTGCTAATTTCACCCTGAATTATGTTGGTGAGATGCTGACATTCAGAGTGTGCAGTGCTTTGACATCAAAGGCATTGCCATCATGGGAAGCACCCCTAATTGTTCCTGATACAACTATACAAGCTTTACACTTATCTTCTGACATTTGTAGTACCTTATTGGAAATCACTTTCCTCCTGGAGACCTTCCAGTAGTGGTGCATGTCCCAGTATCCTCCAGATTGGACTACTGCAACACCTTGTACCCAGGCCTTCCAGACTCAGAACTTGACTGTTTTAAATTAGTGCAGCATTCTGCAAGTCAAGTTACTGACAGGACTGTCTCCATGCCACCATATTACCCCAGTTTGGCGGAGTTGACACTGGATGCCAGTATGGTCACATATTACTGCCTTCTGGCTCTGCTCTACATGGTCTTTTACAACATCGGTGTCTTTTATCTTAAGGAACTTGTAGACCGTTATTGGCCATGCTGTGCTCTGGCTGTTCCATCCCAAGACTGCTGGAAGTTCCAAGGATCTACTTTGATTCCTAAGGTAAATGTTCCTTTTCTTTTCAGGGGCCATACCTTTGGAAGCTCTTACCAGGTTGGTTGAGGTCACTGCTTTTTATCAGTTTTTCAGATGATCCCATAAGGCTTACCTTTTTTGCACAGACTTAATGAAGTAATAACTTAGCTTCCAGTATGATGTTTCAGTTTTATATATTTCAATAACTGTTGCTTTTTATTTATTTATCTGTGTTTTATTGCATTAGTACTTAGGTTTATATACATTTGAATTTCATAGGAATATTTTGTTTCATTAATTACTTTCAAAAGTTATTTTTTGACAAGTGAACATACTTTCATTTCACCCAAATGGAAACTTCTATATTTTGAGAACAGCCTTTTCATTTTATTGCATGGTTTATTAATTTTAAAATTCTAGCTGTGAGGTTTGTTTGACTCTGCCATACTAAATAAGTCTTATGGGTACATGACTGATAGTATATTTATCAAGAATACTATAAAGCTCATCTCCAGCTGTCATCCCTACATAACAAGCTAGTGAAAGAATTAGGAGGTGGAGATACAAATGCAATAAGTTCCCTAAGCCACTAGAAATAAGAGCTACACCAAAATTCCAAAGCAAGGTTTCAAACATCCTTCATCACAGACATGCATATTAGTATTCAATTTGATAACACATACTGAAAAATGACAGACTCCAGTCATGTGCAGAGCCAGTGTTCTAAGAACAGAATGTAATGAGAAGCACAGATGTGAAGCTAGGCACAAACATTATCGAGGAAAACAAATGGACATAAGAAGTGCATGAATTAGTAGCAGAAAATACAAAGAAAGCAAAACAGCAAACCCACGTTAGTTCTAGATAATTTCTAGTAATTTCATCTTGGTACTTGTTATAAATTTGAATCTCACACATAAAAGTTGCTTAATATTGCAGCACAATAGGCATCGGTGGTGCAGCGGTTAGCATTGTCGCCTCACAGCAAGAGGTTCTCCCGTTCGATTCTCAGCTGGAGCACCTTCTGTGTGGAGTCTGCATGTCCTCCCCACGGTCGAGTGACATTTGAAAGACATGCAGGTAGGTGCATGCATGAATGGGTGGGCCTTCTTTGAAGGTTGGGCGTCGGGCTGGCAACTCGGCACTGTAAAAATCCACTGCCAATCATTAGCGGATCGAAGTTCTGCTGTGGCGACCTCTAACCAGGAAAAGCCAAAAGACCAAGTGAGCATTTAAAGTTGTAAAATACAGTTGCAGCTGAAATAAACTATTATAATGTTCAAAACTATATGCTTATGTTTAAGCCTATTCTCATGATCCAACCTAAAAAAGTGGCAGTTCTGTGCATACAAGGACTATTGCATGTTATACATTTATTTTTAAACCACAGCCTTAAAAATGGATTTCGCTCTTCATAAATGTGGATGTTTATATGTGGAGGAGATCACTCAAAGGAGGGATTAGGAGAACATGAGACCTCCAGAATATAATATTTATGGAATGTATGGGGGTTGCAGTTAAATTAAATATATGAATTATATGATGAGTAGTGAAGCATGAAGCCACAAAAACAGAAAACTACCACTCTGGCAGAAGATATTATCATACCTATTTATATATATATATATATATATATATATATATATATATTTAGGTTTACCTTCATTATGTTGAAAGTAAGTTGTACGATGCACCAACGTGCGAAAGTACAACTTCAAGATTTGGGGAATGTTGACTGCAAATGTTGCGAATTCCAATGAGAGAATGCACATTGGCACATTTGCTCATTTGAATTCTGCATTCCAGGTGAGGATTGCACTATAGTGGGGATCAGGAAATGCACCCTTTCCCTCACTGTAGTGCGATCTCGGACTTTGTATATTAAAGTAGCAGGGGGGCTTGCCTCCCTGCATAATGATGTATGGAGACGTTCTGAAATGTCTACTAACTTTCACTCTTGTGCAGCAGTTCGAAAATGGTCGAATCTGGTTTTCCAGGAAACCAGTTTCGACCTTTCCCATTCAGAAATATGTTGAATTTTGTGATTTAAAGTTGCACAATAGTGCGAGCGCAAAGATCACTTTCAACATAATGAAGGTAAACTATATATATATATATATATATATATATATATATATATATATATATATATATATATATATATGGGTTCACTTTATAACATCGAAATACTGAAATGTCGAATTTCAGTATCTCGAAGCTATAAAGTCGAATGTACAAAATAGCGAATGTTCATAATCGCGAATTTGACGTATGTCGAAAATATGTCGAATTTGCGGTTATGAAGTTGCGCTATGTAATGTCCGTGTCTGTGTTTTGTTGGTGCGCGGTGCCGTGTTTGGATGTAGGTGTTATGTCAGGTAAGTGAGTGTTTTGTAAGGGTTTTGAGTGGGAGTTAGAGTGTGTGTGATGGATTGGAGAATGTGCGCGTGTGAGTGAGCTTTTGTGTTGTGTTTGTGTGATCTCGGAGTTAGTATATATAAGTAGGGGGGTGGGGGGTGCTTATGTGTGTGTGAGTTGTGTATGTGTGTTGTTTTTTTGTTTATGTTGTGATGTGGGTGTTTTGTTGTATGTTTAGTGTAGTGTGTGTGGTATTTTCGGTTATGTGGTTTTGGTTTTGTTTGTCGGTGTTTTGTGGATTCGGTTTTATAGTCTTGAGATACTGAAATTCGATATTTCAGCATTTTGAGGTTATAAAGTGAATCTATTGACATGGGTGAGTATATATGGGTCTTATTTCAATGAACAAAATTACATTTCAATGAACCGTAATTTCGTGACTCCTTTTTCATGAAAGTGCACTTTCACGATAAACCAAGTAGGCAAAAAGCAATGGAGGTTGTTGTTGTTGCAGATTGTGGCACAGCGGGGATAAGGGAATATTCCCTTTTCCCCAATGTAGTGTGATCTAGGAGTTAGAATATATAAGAAGCGGGGGTGTGAGGGTGCAGGGGGCATGCCCCCCCTGCATACATGTGGTTAGTGTTGTTATTCTTTTTTTTTTTTTTACTGTTTTTGTTGTTTTCACTTAATTGTTTTTCATGAAAGTGCATTTTTGAATAAATGCACTTTCATGAAAAAGGGGTCGCAAAATTACTGTTCATTGAAACGTAATTTTGTTCATTGAAATTAGACTCCTATATATATATATATATATATATATATATATATATATATATATATGTATATATACACTACACACACACACACACACACACACACACATATATATATATATATATATATATATATATATATATATATATATATATATATGGGTCTACTATACATGGTTGACATTTCAGAATGTCGAAGACCATATTGTTGAGACCATTTGATCGACATTCAAAATGTCGACCATGTAATAAAAAAAACCCCACAACACTTACCTTCACACTGCTAGCAGGGAGCTCTATGCCTCCCTTCACCCCCCCCATGGGGGCTCTGCCCCCCCACACCTCCCCTTAACTTGATTATACTAACACCAAGATCGCACTACAGTGCGGAAGATGGAAATCTTTCCATTCTTCACTGTACGGGGATGCCGGTTTTGCATGGTCGACATTTCGAATGTCGATCATATGGTCTCAGCCATATAGTCTTCGACATTCTGAAATGTTGACCATGTGTAGGGGATCTATATACATATATATATATATATATATATACATATAAATATATATATATATATATATATATATATATATATATATATATATATATATATATATATATATATATATATATATATATATATAACTAAAATTAACCGCACTCAAAAAAATTTGAATGAAGAGAAGAAATTTTAACTAAGAAATGAACTTTGTGACAATAAAAGCATTCAAAAAAATAGTAAATCACACCAACAACTCTTGTAGAACTTTAGCGCTTTCGTCTTATTTATTATCAAGACTTCTCAGCTCTAACCACTTACCATACTCCTCACCTGGTTACTACCCCATCTCCCACTCTCTCTTATCACACAACCCACCATACAATAACTACTTCATGCCTGTTGCCCCTTTTTCCTTTAATCATATCACTATATAATTTCACAAGTTCAAAGTATTGTACATACCGAATGCCCAATCTCTCATAAAAAAATGCAAAAATCTTTTCTAGACATTGAAAATTACCTCTCCCAACCATCAACTCATTTTAAATCCAAACAAAACAAAATTAATGATTTTCACAAATAACTCATATAAACTCGGCTCTCTACCTCACTATATTCTCTCCTCTAGTGGCACTAAAATTGAACCTACAAATGAGGCCAAGCTCCTAGCAGTTACTATTGATGACAGACTAAAATTTGACAAACATATCTCACTATCAATTAAGAAAATTCACACAAAACTTGGAGCTCTATATAGGGCCAAACCACACCTCACAAACCAACCCAGACTAGACACTTTCCACCCTACTCTACTGCTCACAAATATTCACCAATCTATGTAAGACTGACATTAATCAGCTAGAGTGCTGCTATAACAAAATAGCTAAGTTTGCCACCAATCAACCCAATAAGACCCATCATTGTTCTGTTCTTCGACTACTTAACTGGCTTGAACTACCAAACCTGCTAAAACTAAACCAATTTAGTTTTGCCCACAGAGTAATACATAACCCCAGCAATGGACCTGCACTGTCAAGCCTCATTCAACCAAACTCTAACTCCAGATCTCTTAGATCTTCTGACAGACTAATGCTAAAAGTTACAGTCTCACAACTATTATGGCGACGTCCTCTATTCCCAGAAAATGGCTAAAGATTGGAATGCTCTTCCTCAGCACATCCAAAACAACCCCAACATATCCTCATTTAAAAAAAGCCTAAGAGTTATCTCAATAACAAATAGCTCTGCCCCTGTAATGCTCCTGACTAGTTTTTCTCTCTCCCCTATTATTCCCTTCCCGCTTTCTCACATTTCCACTTTTTCTACACACTTATACAACTAGTGCTTGCTACCTCTTTTTCTACAGCTGGGCATAACTATTTCTCTGCTAGAGCTTGTACTCTTATTTTGTTATTAATTTGTGTCTTAATGTCTTCTGCTCCCTTAAGTAACTACATCCTATATCTTTTAATTACTCCCAGTACTTCTGTTTTATTATTACTTGCCCTATCTTATGTAACTTGAAATTTGTTAAATGTTAACTAACTGTACTGTTAGGGAGAGTTTCTGAAAACGGGCTTCTTGCCCAGTCAGACACTACCCAGTTAAATGTAAATAAATAAATAAATACAACAAAACATCAGTTCCTTTGCAAATATTTCTTCCTAGAAATACTTCAAAGGATGATACTACTCTTATCTGTTGATATTCACCCCAACCCAAGCCATTGCCAACAGCACTCTAACCGTACTTATACAGCACCACCCCTTTCCAACTGCCTCACAAATAAGTCATTATGATCACAAGCCTCCAAAAATCTATTTTTTGTCAATTAATATGCAAAGCATTGTCAATAAAAGCACCCTCCTTCACATCTGGATTTCTCAATATAATCCAGAATACTTGTGCTATCTGAGACATGGCTAAAACCTCATATTACAAACTGCAAAATTCTCCCCCTGGTTATAATATTGTTTGACTGGATAGAAGTAAAAAAAATAGGATGGGGGTGACAGCTAGTAAGAGAGATGACTAGAAAGGTGCTTGGTGTGACATCTGGAGAGAGGAAGGAGGACAAGGAGACCTGGTGGTGGAATGAAGAAGTACAGGAGAGTATACAGACAAAGTGGTTGGTGAAGAAGACATGAAATTGTCAGAGAGATGAAGAAAGTAGACAAGAGTATAAGGAGATGAGGTGCAAGGCAAAGAGAGAAGTGGTGAAGGCTCAGGATAAGGCGTATGAAGAGTTGTATAAAAGGTTGGACACTAAGGAGGGAGAAAAGGACCTGTACTGATTGGTTAGACAGAGGGCCCGAGCTAGTAAAGATGTGCAGCAGGTAAGGGTGATAAAGGATAATGAGGGAAACGTACTCACAAGTGAGGAGAGTGTGTTGAGCAGATGGAAAGAGTACTTTGAGGGGCTGATGAATGAAGAGAATGAGAGGGAGAGAAGGTTGGATGATGTGCGGATAGTGAATCATGAAGTGCAGTGGATTAGCAAGCAGGAAGTAAGGATCTATGAAGAGGATGAAGAACGGAAAGGCTGTTGGTCCAGATTATATACCTGTGGAAGCATGGAGGTGTTTAGGTGAAATGGTAGTGAAGTTTTTAACTAGATTGTTTAATGACATTTTGAAAAGTGAGAGGATGCCTGAGGAATGGAGAAAAAGTGTTTTGGTACAGATTTTTAAGAATAAGGGTGATGTGCAGAGCTGTAGTAACTACAGAGGGATTAAATTGATCAGTCACAGCATGAAGTTATGGGAAAGAGTAGTGGAAGCTAGGTTAAGAAGGGAGGTGATTATTAGTGATCAGCAATATGGTTTCATGCCAGGAAAGAGCACTACAAATGCGATGTTTGCTCTGAGAGTGTTGATGGAGAAGTACAGAGAAGGTCAGAAGGAGTTGCATTGTGTCTTTGTGGATTTAGAGAAAGCATATGACAGAGTGCCTAGAGAGGAGTTGTGGTATTGTATGAGGAAGTTGGGAGTGTCAGAGAAGTATGTAAGAGTGGTACAGGATATGTACAAGGGTAGTGTGACAGCGGTGAGGTCTACGGTGAGAGTGATGGATGCATTTAAGGTGGAGGTGGGATTACATCAAGGATCAGCTCTGAGCCCTTTCTTAGTTGCAATGGTGCTGGACAGGTTGACAGATGAGATCAGACAGGAGTCCCCGTGGACTATGATGTTTGCAGATGACATTGTGATCTGTAGTGAGAGTAGGGAACAGGTGGAGGAGACCCTGGAGAGGTGGAGATATGCTCTAGAGAGAAGAGGAATGAAGGTCAGCAGGACTAAGAAAGAATATATGTGTGTGAATGAGAGGGAGGATAGATGAATGGTGAGGATGCAGGGAGTAGAGGTGGCGAAGGTGGATGAGTTTAAATACTTGGGATCAACAGTTCAGAGTAATGGTGAGTGTGGAAGAGAGATGAGGAAGAGAGTACAGGCAGGATGGAGTGGGTGAAGAAGAGTGTCAGGAGTGATTTGTGACAGACGAGTACCAGTAAGAGTGAAAGGGAAGGTCTACAAGAGGGTAGTGAGACCAGCTATGTTATATGGGTTGCAGACAGTGGCACTGACAAAAAGGCAGGAGTCAGAGCTTGATGTGGCAGAGTTGAAGATGTTAAGATTTGCACTGGGTGTGACGAGGATGGACAGGATTAGGAATAAGTATATTAGAGAGTCAGCCCAGGTTGGAAGGTTTGGAGACAAAGCCAGAGAGGCAAGATTACATTGGTTTGGACATGTGCTGAGGAGGGATGCAGAGTATATTGGGAAAAAGATGCTAAGGATGAAGCTGCCAGGTAACAGGAAAAGAGGAAGGCCTAAGATAAGGTTTATGGATGTGGTGAGAGAGGACATGCAGGTGGTTGGTGTGACAGAGCAAGATGCAGAGGACAGGAAGAAATGGAAATTGTTGATCTAGAAGAAGAAGGTGTAACCATACTCTACTCTGACCAGTTGTCTCTCTCCCACCTCTCAATAGCTATCCCTGATTTCTGCCCTGCTGAAATACTTATAGCAGCCTGTAGCCTAAATTAACACAAAACAATTGTCATTGCACAGTCTACATATCCCCAGGTAAAAACATGCCCATAATCAAGCAGTTTCTTTCTTGAATTTCTATATCCATTCCCTATGAAACCATCATCCTTGGGGATATAAATATTGACTGGAATCCTTTTAATACTGCATCCCCTAGCTACTCTATAAACCTTTATGGCTTTGCCCAGCTGATCACTTCACCCACCCATCAGCAGAAACATTCCCAGAACAGCTCTCTCAACAACTGGATATTAGTATCCAACCCTCAGTGCAATCATAACCCTTCCACCCTACCTAGATCGCTTAGTGACCACTGCCCTACCTCAGTAGTAAGACACTCTCCCAATCTTAACAAGAGCCAGCAATATAAAGAGTCTCGTAACCTTAAAAACTGCAACCCTGTCACTCTAAATGAATTACTGTCCACTGTAAACCGATCATTCCTACACACATTACCCATTAATGAGGCTGCCCAAAGCTTCAGCAATATATTCCTAGAAACCCTAAACACCCTGGCTCCCAGTAGAAAAATTAGGCTAAAATGTAATTATGCACCATGGCTAAACCAAGCAACTCAATCATTTATGAATAAGAGAGCCAATGCCTGGAGAGCATGGAAAAAATAACAACTCAACATTCCACCTGAACTTAAATAAACAGCTTCATAAACAAACAAAAAAGCAGGTCCTACTAGACAAAAAAAAATTATCAAAGATTTCTGAGCAACCCACATTCCAACCCAAAGGAATTTTGGCACTCAATAAACAAATTACTATCGCCAGGGAACCCTTCTTCACCAAACCCCTTCCCAAACAAACCTTCTAATGAAACTGCAACCCTACTTAACAACTTTTTCATCCAAACAATAGAAAAGCTTATTAAGCCAGAAACTCTTGATATTAAGACTCCACCTCATCTCTTCCCTCATTCTCCCTAGCACCCATAGCAACTTCCTTCATCAGATCACTTCTTAACAAACTCAAACCCCGTTCCCCATCAGCTGACAAACTCCCTCTATTTCTCAAACATGCAGCTGAATCCGTAGCATACCCTGTATCTATACTTATCAATAGATCCATCCAAGAAAATACAGTACCAGATATCTGGAAAAAAATTCTTCCTAATACCCCTCCACAAGGGAGGAAATTCTACAGAACCCTCAACTTACAGGCCTATTGCCATATTATCCCCTTATCCAAAATACTGGAAAAATGTATACATAGACAAATACTAAACCACCTCTTACAGGCAAACCTAATTACACCCACATAGCATGGTTTCCATCCCTTGCACAGAACTACTAATGCCCTGTTATCTTTCACACACAACATTGCCCAAGCCAGAGATGATAATAAACTGGTATCAGCTCTATTCATCAATCCATCCTCCTAAACAAACTTTCCAGCCTACAACTCTCTGCCTCCACTACCTCCTGGTTTAACAGCTACCTCTCAAACAGATATCAATCCGTCAGATGGCAAACATCCTTCTTCTTTTTCCATCTTATTAAGACTGGGGTTCTCCAGGGTTCTCTCCTGGGCCCCCTACTTTTAATATATTTAAAAATAACCTCCGTGTCTCCTGCCACCACTCTAGCTTAATACAGTACACACATGATTCCACAATTATTAACACCTCCAACAATATACAAAATCTCCACACTGTCATTCAACAAGTTCTGCACCTAGTAGAACAAAGGCTAATGAAAACAACCTGCTTCTCAACCCCAAAAAGACCAAGCTTCTCCTTTTCCTTCCAAAAAACCTCAATCCAGCTAACGACAGCTTCACCATCTCATTCTTAGATAATACAATTATCACCAATGACTCAAACACCAAACTGAGTGGCATTACTATAGACAACCAATTAAAATTCGACCTTCATATCTTAAACTGTATCAAAAAGTCCAATCAAAAACTAGGTCTTCTATACTGCAACAACAAATATATACCCAACAAATCTAGACCTATACTGGCTCAAACATTTATTCTATAATCCCTGCTGTATGCTGCTCCCATACTTACTAACCTCCAAAATAATCTCTTAACCAAACTAAAAACCACCTATTACAAGATAGCCTAATTCGCAGCCAGTAATAGCTACAAATCCCATCACTGTATATCCATGAAAAGCTTAAGATGGCCTGAGCTCCCCCACATGCTTCAAATATCACAACTACAAATTTCACACAGCATCCTAAAGAGCCCCAACTCCTGCCCAACCCTTACATCCGTAATTACACCCTACACACCCAATTGTGACCTCAGAAGCACACAACAAAGCATTCTGCAGGTGACCAAGCCAAATAAAAATATTGGAAAAATACATTACAATCATTCAATTGCATACTTATAGAACAAACTTCCATAGTTTCTTTGCTCCACTACCAAAAGTGGCAAATTCAAAAAGTAGCTAAAAATTCATTTCCAACATGCTTGGATCTGTATTCGTCAGGAAATTACCTAATGGATTTTTCTTCTTCTCTCAATTAACATATCTACCTGGTATCTGTCTGAACTGTCTACATATCTTACTCTCTCTGCAGTTAGTACCTATGTTATTAAATGCATCTATGTCATACTATGTCATGACAGTACTCTGAATTTTTTTTTATTTTTGGCATTGCTATATTCCTTGTAAATAACATAATGCTAACATTTCTCAAACATATTGCTACTGCATTCTCAAAATACTGTACTTTTGCCTTGTATATATTCATATTGTATATTTTCTCTCTGTTTTTGCACTAAGTATCTTACAGCTTGAATTGTTAGTTTTTTCTTATTTTTTAATTACTTTCATAGAGCTTTTCTCCTCAGGCCTCTGTTGAAAAAGGGCTTTCTGGATCTAGTCAGATTAATCCCGTTAACAAATGTAAAAATAAATAAAATACAATATTTAAAATCTGTCCCTGTTTTTGGGCCATTGTCTCCCATTATTTTAGGCTTTGTCCAGATTTCTTTCTCAAAGAGGCTGAGAGGTATAATGATGCATAATATATGTTGTACCTTGTGCATTGCAGACCTCCTCATAGTTGATGCAGAGGAATCCTTTACGATTGATATACTGCTCTACCTGTGTCCTTGGTGGGGCCTTGATGGTAATGTGGGTGAGGTCGATGGCTCCCAGTACATCAGGAAAATAGGCTTTTTTATAAAATGCACGTTATTGTTTCTTTTCCCAGTATTACAAGGGAACCATGAATGCTCCTGTGCATGCTGTGGCATGACATTGAGAAACTTGTGTAGTATCCATGAGCCAGATTCTTGGGATACTCCCATTGTGTCCCCTCCTGGTCACTGGATGGCCCCTGTAACCAGCATTTTCTAAGTTATACGAGCCTTAATGTCCATAGAAATAGGTATTTCAGACATCCTACTAGCCTGCAAGTGAGGATGACACATCTGTATTAGCTCCTACATGGTGTCTCTGATAGTGGTCCACTGTTTCTGTATCATGGAAAGGATAAAATGTTAGGCGTGTTAAGATCCTTCTGCAATGCAGTGGGGGATGACATACACCTCCATGGCCACTGGATGAGAGTACAGTCTTGTACATATACATTTGTGTTAAACCTGCACTACCCTAAACATGATTTTGTGGTGTCTTTCCCTGTATACTAGGATCTTATGCAAGACAGCTACTCGGGTGATCACACTTCACTGTGCAATTTTTATACATTTCTGAATCATCGTACTATATTATTTATTCTCATTTGCATCCACTATCACCCTCATTATAGTAATGTTGCTCATTTTCATCTCATTATGTGCTCATTTGCATATTTTGCAGGCGATCATATTTCATATTCCTGAGCAGTCGTGCTAAGTATCTCTGAATCATCCTGCTCTGTTTGTTGCTGCTTATCATAGTGTCACCTTTCACATTCTGCTGTTTGTTTCTGAATCACAAAGAATATCTCAAAGAATTGAGGATTATAAAAACAGACCCACTTAGAAAGAAATGACTGCTGAGAAATGCAAACTGGTAAAAAAATAACAATTGTCAAAACAACAATATAAAAAAGTTAAAAAACACATTAATATAAAACATTTCTGTAAGGAAGTAAATACATGCAGTATAGCATTCCTATCCTAACCATCCCTTCCCCTCAGACAGTGTTTCCAATGCTAAATCCAAGCATATAAAAATTAAAAATCTTCTGGCAATATTGCATTATTACGATTCATTAATGTTAAACATACAGCCTCTATATTTAAAGCATGTTGTATGGAACCATCTAAACACCATCTTGACATCTCAGGCAATCTTCTAGTTTGACTGTCAACCTTAAAATCTTGTCTTGTTCCAAAGCACCAAAAATGTCTCTAGTTTCTAACAGATGGCAACCTAGAATCTAAACTGAGAGTTTCTCTCCTTATAAATATACTACTTAACCTGTTTCCTAAGCCCCCAAAGCCAAACAGAAAACAAACTAAAACACTTCAGTAGAAGTCCTTAGATAAAAGAAAATATCTTCTCCTCACTCATTAAAAAGTCTGGCTCTAAACTCTACCATAGTTGTTCTTTCCAGTTACAACTGTCCAATCATACCTCTCAACCTACAGACTTTGAAAATAGGAACAAAGGACCTTGAAAAATAGGACCATCCAGCTAAGAGTCTAGCTATCAGATCAGCATAAAATATGAATACCATTCAGTGCATAACTCTTCCTGCTTCCAGCAAGAACATGAGATACTACTCAGAAGCATGTGTTTAAAAAACAGAGAATGACAAAATTAAGGAGAAATATAAGCACATTATCAAAGAGACAGTGTCAAATCATTAGACTTTAATGAACTGTATCATAAAACTCTACCAGACAAGGTCACTTATTTTTACTTCAGAAAAAGAGAGTTGTAAGATGTGTGTCATCTTTCTTTAAATTATTGTTGCTACTAGTATGTTGGTCATGTAGTATATCATTTCTGTGTACTAGACATCTTAAAAAATCGCACATGATAAGGGGGATTCAGAACATTGTGTGAAGGGATAAATCAAGCCTAAAATATGAACATACCAACAGAAAGAGAGCCATCCTAGATCAGGCCCAAAAGTAGGAGCGTTGCTTCAAAATAGGGACAGATGAAAAGCCTGTATTCAACTGAAGATAAAAACCTTGAAAGAGGTAAAACTTATCATCTCTAACAAAGCTTTACCTCTCTGAGAAAGTCAAAAAAGTCAAAGAAAAAAAAATGAAAAAAAAAATCCAAGTCATGACCTTTGACCAGTAAAAAAAAAAACATACTATAACAGTGGAATAACCCTGTATATCTGTACACTAAAGCCATTCAGAAAATGCATTATGTGGTGAATTTTAACGTAAGTGCACACAGAATGAGAGACACCATACTTGTGCAGTGCTTCATATTTCATATTGAAAGCACTTTTTTCTCCAATTAGGATCCCTGGCTGGTGTGTGTGTGTGTGTGTGTGTGTGTGTGTGTGTGTGTGTGTGTGTGTGTGTGTGTGTGTGTGTGTGTGTGTGTGTGTGTGTGTGTGTGTGTGTGTGTGTGTGTTCCCATTGCCTGTATGAATTTTAACCAGGTACTCTGGTTTCTTCCCAGATTAGGAAAAGATCTCTTAATGGCAAATGATCAACAGTTCTTTTCACTTACAGTCATGTTAGATCTTATTCGTGCTTCTGACATTGTGCTCCATGATATTCTTTTTGAATATCTTTACACTTATTTTGGCCTCTTATGAGCTGTTTTTCACTAAAGTCCCTCCAATTTGTTGAGACATTCTCAACTGATGGTCTCAGAGTTAATTCTTTATCTTCCTACCATCTAGACTGTGGTTCACAGAGGGTTCCATACTAGGTCTATTGTCATTCAGTGTGTCTGCTGTCCTTAGGAAAACTAATTAGGAGGACATGTATTGTCATTGTTATGCTGAAAATGTGCAGCTGCCCCCCTGCTTCCTTCAGGAGCACGTGGATGTCATCAAATCCCCAGTGTATAATTTGGACCATATCTATTATAATCATCCATCCATAACCCTTTTTTCCTATTTTTGCACGAGTCTATTCCATGATGTATAGCAATGATGTGAAACTCAAAACATCAAAAACTGTGATCATGGCATTTTATTTTACTTTGAGAGACACAACTGTTTTGTTGTTGAATCTATTTTATTTATAGGATGATAGATTTGTTGCAAAGGTGCATGATCACAGAATGACCATATGATGGACTGACATATAGAGACCAGGTATCTATTATTTCAGACCTTCCTGCTGCCATAAAATGAACATTGGCCAAATCAAGCACCTTCTTCAAATTGAAGACTTTATAGATGTTATTCATGTCCTGGCCTCTTTACAACTGGACTGCTGTAATGCATTATACTTTAGGCTGTTTGACACTGAACTTCTTCATCTACTGCAGGACTCTACTGGGCAGCTACTTCCTGGCATGCCTTAATGCCATCTAGCATGTTGGTTATTTAGAACCTCTACTGGTTACCCATATGATATGATACTGTGTACAAAGTTCTAGTGTTAGTCTCTTTAGCACTATGGGAGTTGGTTCATCTTTACCCAAAAGAGATGCTTATTCTTTCCCATCTGGCACAGGCTCTGATGTTGGCTACTCTGGGGCTGATGATGATTCCAAGACCACAGTTGGACACTGTTGGTGTTAGTTTTTTTTTTACCTGGTAGTATACCTTTGAAGCTTACTGCTATAGCTTTTGGAGTCTTTAGATTTGAACAGCCTTTAAAAGTCCCTGACAACTCACCTTTTTATGTAGATTTTCAGAGAGTGCTGATAATGTTTGTAAGCTATTAACTTACTTATTCTACTTTGGAGAAGAGAGTGATGTACTTATTAGCACTGCTGCCATACCGCACATGGTTCTCAGGTTTGCTTACCAGCTAGGATGTTTTCACTGTGGAGACTGCACATTCTCCCTGTCGATGTGGTTTAACTTGGTAACTTCCTAACTTATCCTAAAGCTATGCAGGTAGTTGAAGTGGAAATCCTCTACACTGCCTTTTAGTGGGTGCATATTTTATTTAATGGCATCACATACAAGACTGGATTTTTCCATTATACACAGTGGTTGCTGGGAAATGTAGCTGCAAACCCATGTTCTGAATAGCATAAAGCAGGTTATTTGAAAAGTAGCAAAACTTATTGTGCCATTTTATTAGACACTATTTATTATTTATTATAACAGACATCATTCAATCTGTTCATACTCTGTTAACTACAATACCTCCCAAGATGCACTAGCCTCTGTGGTACAAAGAGATTAAGCCATGTGACTCAGATGACCAGTGTCTGAATAGCAGCTTCTCTGCTGGAATAGTGATACTGCTACCACATAAAACAATGGATGCCTAACTACTAAAAATATCTGGCTAGAAATCAGTTCCCAGTAATATGTGTGCCTTCTTACAGCAATGATCCTTTTGCTTACACATCCATTGTTATTCTGCTACCTTGCACAACTGAACTTCATGTTATATTGAAAATGAATAACTTTGTAATGGTTTTAGTATAACTGCATAATCTTACTGGCTCAGAAAGAAACTAGCACATGAAGGATTGCCAATGTGATGTGGTATAGTGTTGAAATAGTACATGAAGGATTGCCAATGTGATGTGGTATAGTGTTGAAATAGTACATGAAGGATTGTTGATGTGCTGTGGTATAGTGTTGAAATAGTACATGAAGGATTGCCAATGTGATGTGGTATAGTGTTGAAATAGTACATGAAGGATTGCCAATGTGATGTGGTATAGTGTTGAAATAGTACATGAAGGATTGTTGATGTGCTGTGGTATAGTGTTGAAATAGTACATGAAGGATTGCCAATGTGATGTGGTATAGTGTTGAAATAGTACATGAAGGATTGCCAATGTGATGTGGTATAGTGTTGAAATAGTACATGGAGGATTGTTGATGTGTACACAAAGGATTGCCAATGTGATGTGGTATAGTGTTGAAATAGTACATGAAGGATTGCCAGTGTGATGTGGTATAGTGTTGAAATAGTACATGAAGGATCGCTGATGTGGTATAGTGTTGCAATAGTACATGAAGGATTGCTGATGTGATATTGTATACTGCTGAAATAGTACATGAAGGATTGCTGACGTCATGTGGTATAGTGTTGAAAGTTATTTCCAAATGGAAATGCAAAATAACACACAGCAGTTTGAAAAGAGTCCCTTAAATAACTACTCTGAAAATTTCATACCAAACGTCCACTCAGTTAAAAATTTGTATCTATGCACAAGAATGAAATAGTTAAATGAGTGATGTGAGTTTTTTATATTAAAATATGCTACAAAACATAGTTATCCTACATAAACCAATAAATATAACATTTAGAAAAATGCAGATAATGGTTTTATATGTGCAATATGGCACATAGTGGTGTGCAAGTACAGATATTATAGCCATAACAAACCAATGAGTGGATGCAGAATATTGAAGATTTACCCACAGCTGGTGTGGTTTAATCACATGGGTGAAGCCCAAGTGATTAAAAAAAGGCAAATGTGGGTAAGTCTTCAATATATCACACCCAGTAGTCAGTTGTTGCTTTTATACAATGACATTATTTAAAAATGAAATGACTTACTTTTCTTAAATAATATCTTTGTATAATGACACTGTGGTGTTCTTCCACATTGCTTCCATATTCTGCTGCTTTATTGATGTACTGCACATGCATTAGCCCACCAAGTTATACATAATCCAACACATAAATTTTGCTTCATGGCAATCCAACTTGTCGCTGGTAATTTGATGGGAGGGGATATATCCATCCAATCGCACTGAGTATATGAAAATGTAATGGATAGCCAGGTTACAAGCAGCCAAAGAGCCTGGACTCAATGGTGTGATTCCTTTAAAACCGGCACTCAGAAGGTGGAAACTGATGAGATATTTTTCATTTGGTGATTACCCTTTAAAAGGCTCCAAAGGAACAGGAAACAACAGGATCTGAAGAAGGCTGATTAAGCTGAAAGTGCTTGTCTGTTCTTTTGTTTTGGATTTCTAGGATTTGCTTGCAAGTTTTTACTTTGTTATCCTTGGGACTTAAACTTTGAGCTTGGATTTTAGTTTTTTTAATTAAAGTGTTTGATTTTAACAGTTGTGCCTGGTAACAAGACCTTTTTATCCTAAGATGTTATTTTAATTCTTACAAGGATTATTTTCAGTGAAAGTGGTACAGTTTATTTCACTTTAGATTGTTGTTTTGCTATCAATTTCACACATGGCAGAAAGTCATGATAATTTGGAACTCAGCTATTGACCTGAATGTGAATATATTAATAAATCTACATTTATGAAGCATGTGAACAGTGTTTTAATTAATAATCTGAATCCTTTGTTACACTTGAACCTGACTGATGTGGCTGTAGAATTACCGTTGAAGCAAACCGAAGATAAGACCTTTTCCAAGATATTTAAAGAAGTGGAAGATGTAGCTTTTAAGGTGAAATGACTACAGTAGCAGCTCTTCCATTTGAAAGCCTGCCTACATTGTTATATCATACCAAGGGGGCTTACAATTAAATGCATGCCAACATATAGAGGCTACTATCCAGAACGTCTTAGGAGATAGCAAGAGATTAACTTGGAAACCAGTTTCAGATACATTAGCTTCCTGATAGAATTTTTTTGTCAACAAGCGGAAAAAGTGGCTAAGCTTATAGAACAGAAACAAGTTGAATTAGAGAAACTAGCACTTATAAATTTTTTTATAACTAAGATATAAGATCTGCAGTATTCGCTTACACTTTATGATACCAAACTTAAAAATTTAAAGAGTAAGAAACTTACACGAGATTATATGCACTTCCATAATGGGAATATCTTCAAATGGCCGAAATCCATCAAAAATGCTGGTAAAAATGTTTAAAAATGTTTAAAAAAGTTAACGAAGAATGAAGTGCTACACCACCTATAAACAATGACAAGACTGTGGCTTATGAAGGAAACATTATCTATAAAAGATAAATGTATTTTAGAACAGAATTATTTAGTACCTACTGATAAGATAATGAATTCATCAAACAAAAGTACCATTACATGAAACACTGAGAAAATGGTAAGTCACAAGGGACTAGACCCAAGAATAATGCCACACATATTCCATGTTTTCTGGATCTTCCAGTGGCGGTAAGGCAGAAAACTTCATATAGGACATCACGATCCATCAGCAGAGACAGGAAGAAAAGAAAAATGACAGGATGATCAAGAAGGAGGGAAAATTGGTTTTCAAACTCTCTAAATACGTACTTAATACCACAGAACTAGCAGTGTTAAACAAAGGTTTGACATTCATACCAGCACTGTCATCCACTTTGGATGAATTTGTCATTGATATTAAGACGTTTGGATGTAATATTTTATTAAAGTCTAGAAGTAATCTGGATGGAAGTTTAAACATATTCAAGAAACCCAGTACATATATGCCACTACCGCATCCAGCAGTAGATTTATTTATTAAAGTATGTGAAACAGAAGTTTCCAAGTTCAGGCACAAGCAACATAGAAATATTTTTCACAACATGACCTATAAAGATAACAGACCATTAAAAAATCTAAGCAACAATGATGCCATAAGTATCAGACTGCAGGATAAAGGAGGTGGCATCATTGTTATAGATGGTGTTATATATAGTAATAAGATGAAAGAGATGTTGAATGAAGCACAGACTCACATGACATTATTCAAAAGGGATGTGACTAAGTTGATGGACAAAATTCAAGCTGAAATATATGATATGTTTTTGACACAGAAGGGTGGGTGACTGAACCTGCTTCTATCTTTGTTGAACATCAATTCAGACTTATTGTTACAAAGGTTCCAACCATCCTTATGGGCACATCCCAGTTTCTAACATCTTTATTTCAATGTATAGACAATATGAGAGATGGCATTGTACTAAAATTCACAACCATGGACGTAAAGAATTTATTCACCATGATACCCAATGAATATGGAATCAAAACAGTTTGTACTTTACTAACATTGGATAACACTATTGCTAATAACATCAGAGCTAATTTGCTCCTTATTAAACATCATCTTGGAAAATAGTATTTTTGTTTCTGAGAATTGCTACTATTGGCAGAAATGGGGAGTGGCCATGGGCACTTCCTGCGATAATAGTTATTCCAACACAGTGATGGCATACTAGGAAAATGAATATGTCTTCAATGATATGAATCCATGGAAAAAAGACATAATATTCTATAAGCGGTTTGTTGACATTATTTTTCTGTTGTTGGCCAAAAATGAAGATGGACTGGATGCCTTTACTGCATACCTCAAGAAGACTACTACGTTCCTTAGTTTTGACAATAAGCATTCAAGAACCAGTATCAATTTCCTGGATGTTAAACTAGATCTCAGTCCTGCACATAGTATTAATACACAGGTTCATTGGAAGAAATGTTGAAAAAAACATACGCTACATAGATCAAGCATGCATCCCAGTTATATGTACTCGTGAATTATAATGGGACAGATGCTTGGGGTTTCAAGACTATGTACTAATGACATATACCATGAGACAGAGGTTGAATTTTTGCAGAATAATTTCATAGAATGAGGGTATACCAAGAGAGAAGTGGAAGAAGTTGTTGGCAAGAACAGGGAGCTGAGAAGGTCAAAAGGATGCCTATATTATTCAGCTCGTAATACTGAAGCAACTTCAAAACAGACACACAGATTTGATACAAGTGAAAGACTGATTAGATTTACTTTAACTTATAGTAATGATGTGAGAGACGTATGTCAAGTCATTGGGAATAACTGGAAAATATTAGACTGATCCAGACATTAAAAAGACTGTTGGAGACCAGCCAAGATTTTGTTTTAAAAATAATGATTAAATAGAGTTTTGTGTAATAATACTCCCTCCAGAATCCAGAAAGAATATATTGGATGGCTGGGAGTGTATCCTTGCAGGAGATGAAATGTATGCAATTACATCAACAGTTGTGGCTTGTTTCAGCATCCGACTACAAAAAAGGTTCATAACTTTGAACTTTATGCAGACTGTACCTCTTGCAATCTAGTTTATTTGGCACTATGTGAACAATGTATTCATTTCTACACTGGAAAAACTAACAAAGCATTTAAAGTATGCATTCTTAATCACTTAAGCAATATACGTCTAAAGAAGAAACAAAATGCGTTAGCCTGACATACATAATCAAACATACATTTTTCTTCATGGCAATCCAATCTGTCACAGATAATTTGAGGGGAGGGGATATATCCAGTTGCACTGAATACATGGAAATGCGATGGACAGATAGATTATAAGCAGACAAAGAGCCTGGACTCAATGGTGTGGTCCCTTTAAAACTGGCATTCAGAAGGCGGAGACTGATGAGATAAGATTTTTCAATTGGTGATTACCCTTTAAAAGGCTCCAAAGAAACAGGAAACAACAGGATCTGAAAGCTGATTAAGCTGAAAGCACTTGTCCGTTGTTTTGTTTTGGATTTCTTGGATTTACTTGCAAGTTTTTACTTTGTTATCCTTGGGACTTAAACTTTGAGCTTGGATTTTAGTTTTTTAATTAAAGTGTTTGATTTTTACAACAAAGCTAAGAAAAAAAAACAGCCATCAGTTTATCTCTATCTGGCATAAGGAAAAACAACTCCACTACAACCTGTGAGAGATGCACTTATATAGCCAAACTGGAAGCAAAGCTCTCTTGACCCAAGACTGGACTAGACAGTCAAGAGGAGAAGGTAAACACTTGCACCACACCATACTCATCACATAGTCCCTCAAAACCTACACCACCAAAGCACACACATAGAAACACAAAACACACACCTACATTCACGGAGGATCTCAATAAAAATATGCCCAAGCAACAGTGACCTCCAAAGCAGAAACACAAGCAACCTCCACCCCCAACACAACCCAAATGACACATAGCCCACAAACTCAGTGTGCCACTCAACCACAGCCCATAAGGCATAACAACGTACCCAACACTCTAGTCATAGGTGACTCTATAGTCAGGCATACTGATGTTCCACTCACCAGGCTAAACAAGGAGAAAGTTACTGTTAGCTACCTGTCGGGTGCCAGGATCCACCACATAATGCCACAACAAGTACAAATATGACTCTGTTGTTGTCCATGTTGGTGAGAATGACCTGAGACATACCTCCCTGGACTACATGAAAAGAGACATGGAGGAGGCCTCCGATCTTGTAGCCCAGGCAGGCATGACCTTAGCCCTGAGTAGCATCCTGCCATCACCCAGAATGATACCGCAGTACAAGGACAAAATGATTGACTTCAACAATTGGCTAAGCTTCTGGTGTCATTCTAAGGGGATCCAGTATCTGTCTGCCTGGGATGACATGATCTACAGACCACAATGCTCTGCCAGAGATGTCCTGCACCCTTGGGATTCCAGATACTGGCTAAGACTCTTGCCACCCCTATAGTGCCTTTTTTAGGCAAAGTTCAAATGACAAATTCACCACTATAACAGTAACAAGCAAGCAAAATCTGAGGGTAATGCTACTCAATGCTAGAAATCTAAACCTCAAAATGCACTCACTCAATGCACTCCTTTAAATGGAGAACATCGACATCTGTGCAGTGACAGAGACCTAGTTCAAGTATCCAGAGAACACCCCTGCATTACCAGGCTATAATTCATACCACACATTTCGGCCACCTAACCTAGACCGAAACACTAAAGGTGGAGGTGTGTCCATATTCATTAAGGATATCTACACCTCCAGGCTAGTTGCTCAGCATAATGCATCCGAGATTATCCATGTGCAATTAACTCTGGGAAAGATCGCAATCCAAATTGTAGCTAACTACAGATCCCCCACCATGTCCCAGGATTCCCTCTCCTCATTTCTTGATACACTGGAAAATATTAGGGTACAACCCAACACCCTAATAATGGGTGATTTCAACTACCTCACCATTAACTGGGAAAATTACTCATGTACCAACTCTTTTGCTCAACATTTTCTGGAATTCATAAATTCCAATGCCTTCGATCTACTTATCCACTCCCCCACGAGGGGCAGCAATATCCTGGACCTGGTCATTACCAACATGGGCCACTGGTATTTCACACCAGAGGTCAATTCCTCATTGGTCAGATCCGACCACAAGTTAATCACCCTAGACATCCACATCCCACCCCCATGCCCCATTAGGGAAACCACAGTAAAAAATTTCTCCAAAGCCAACTTCATGCTTCTTAAGACAGAAGTGGCAAACTTCATGACACCCATGCAGATGGACAATAGAGGTATGACTGCTGAATCCTACACAAATGCACTTTATAAGCACTTACACGAGTGCATGGATCATGCGATCCCTAACAGAACCAAGATGCTATCCTCCAAAAAAAAAGGAAGCCAATCTGGTGGTTCCCTGCCATAAACAAACTCTACAACAGAAGAAAGAAACTGTTGCAAAAAAAGAGTAAAATCCCATGATTGGAGGAACTACCTGGTCAGCCTCAGTAAGAAGCTGAGATCCCTCATAAAATCCTCCAAAACTAGTTACAAAAACAAAATCACCACAGATTCTAAAGGCAACCACAAAGCATTCTATAGCTATATCAAGAATCTCAATGGCAACACTCAGATCTGCTCTGAGTTACAGCACAATGGCACTAAATATACAGAACCAGCTGATATTGCCAACATCCTGGCAGATAGGTTCAGTGCTAACTTTACCCCCCCCCCCCCCCACACCCACTAAATGGCCCTTCTCTATACCGGAAGAATGCAAAGTTCCTGTAATCACGACTGCACAGGTAAAAACCACACTCTCCAAAACCAAGAACACAGCATCCTTGGGACCTGACAACATCCCGGGCTACATTCTACATGAACTACAGAACAAACTGGAACCCTACCTAAAAACCATGTTCAGTCATAGCCTCATCTCATTCTTTGTGCCCACTGAATGGCACACAGCAATGGTTATCCCACTCCATAAAGGGACTCTGGGAACTACTGCCCCATTAGCCTGATGAGCCTGATCTGCAAGGCCATGGAATGTATCATCATGGAATTTATAAACAAAGACATTGGTAATCTCCAAACTCTGGACCCACCCAGTTCGGATTTGTAAAAGGCAGAGCATGTCTCCTAAACCTGACAGACTTCTTTGAAGCAGTCACCAAAACCGTAGACAAGGGTAAGGTGGTTCACACAACCTATCTAGATCTCTCCAAGACTTTCAACACCACCCCCCACTCTGGAATTATAAATAAACTCACTAAACTAGGTATAAATCCTTATGTCACAAGATCGGTTGCCAACTGGCGCACTGACAGAACCTACACTGTGAAAGTAGCAGACTCCAAATCTGACTTCAGACCAGTGATAAGTGGAGTACCACAGGGTTCAGTCCTGGGTCCTCTCCTCTTTGGTATATACTTCTCTGAAGTACAGGCTAACACAGAAGTTCTTTGGCTAACGAAGTTTGCAGATGACTGCAAACTAGGAGCCATAATCGAAACTCCTAACGATGTGGACATCCTGCAAAAAGGCCTCACTGAGACAGATGCCTGGTGTTAATGCCATGGCCTCAAGCTCAATGCCAAAAAGTGCATTGTCATCCCCTTTGGTAAAAACTCTGTACCCATGAACTACCACATAGGTGGTAGTCTACTTAACACTGAAAGTGTGATAAGAGACCTTGGGACACAGGTGGACAGTAGTCTCTCCTTTGATAATCACATTGCCACAGTAGTCAGTAAATCCTTCTACGTGGTACACCTCATCACAAAAGGTTTCTAATCCAGGAAAAAAGAGGTCATTGTTCCCCTTTACTCGTCACTCATTAGACCCATTATAGAGTACAATGCCCCTTTTGGTATGTACCTCACAAGACATCTACAACAACTGGAAAGGCCACAGAAATACCTCACAAAGAGGATTACTGGCCTCAAACAGATACCCTACACAGACCTTCTCAAAAAACTCCAGCTTTACTCCATTGCATATCGCCTTCTCAGATGCGATCTCTGCCTAACATACAAAGCTATGTCAAACCCAGACCTGTTGCACATGCTCCACTTAAAGAAATCCCAATCCCTCCGAGCTACATGTTCTAGGGGCCTAAACCTTGTCACCACAATAAACAGAACATGCTGGAGGGATAGATTCCTGTCCCAGAGACTTCCATACTCTGAAACAAACTACCTATCTATATCAAACAAAGCTCCTCATTAGCACTCTTCAAGAAAAATCTTGATGATTGAATGGGAAATAGGAAGTTCACCCCGGGGATCACTTCTGTGGCTCTGCTCGACAGGAGCACAGGAAAATAATTTTCTTGGGTGGCGAAAGCCAGCGTACCTTTTTGGTTAGGCGTATATAGGCCCTACAGCCAATAGCTAGTACCTACCTATGAACCTATGAAACCAGCAAGCAAATCAGAGCAGCTGGAAAAATGGAAACAGGCAGAGACAGTAAGACTGAGGAAAAAACAAAAGAAGGAGAAACAAAACAAGGCACCGAAGAGGTCAAAGAAAGAATTACCTTTCAGTCTGGGGAATGAATTTTACTAATATGTAATCAACACTAATACAGACTGATGACAACTGTAGGTGTTTTCTGTTCACTATTAACCATCCACCTGTCATGAGATCCAGTCTTCGGTTACACTGCAATGCTATTATAAAGTCTGTACTGCCCTACTGAAACACAATTGCAGGAATGCTGTTTGAACAGACAGTACTTTAATACTTTAAGATTCCCTCTGAAGTTTTCCTTAAGCTGCCATTGTTACTATGGTTAAGCTTGAATGCAACAAAATACAAAACTACTATTCACCATTTTGAGGGTTGAAATAATAGGGCACAACAAGTTCCCTAGTGGCCCCTTTAAATCACGATTTTGTTTTTTTATTTTCATTTTTTATGTACATGCTGACGTCATCATGCATCGCCAGCATATCCCACAGCATCATCAATGTGCAGGGGCATGCATATTGATGTCAGCACTGGGAAACAGTCCTTGTGAGCACGAGCATTCAGTCAGCATTCTGGGGATCAGGGGAAGAGAAAGTTAAATAAAAAAAAACTAAAAAAGAAGAACAGTTATGATACAACTGCAGGCAGCCAGCCAGCCAAAGAGGAGAGGAGGACTACTGGAGCAGTTGTCACACTCACAATGTGCACAGCATGCACACTTTTTTTTTTTTTATTTAGATTTACCAGAGGTTTTTTTTTTGTTCCATCCTGGTCAGTTAGGATTCTGCTGGATCTGCAAAGGTGAGCCATGCATGGCAACACAGATTAATATCAGCAGCACTTCTGCAGACAGAAGCAGTGAGGAATGAAACAAGTCAGAATTAGACTGAATGTCAGACTGACAGTCTCTCTCAGTGCATAACCGCAAGACTGCAGGGTGAAGAAATGTACTTTCTATTCAAGGTAAAATAATTTAACTTAGTTAACTGGAAATGAAAACTGAATAAAAGGTAAGGAAGTGCAAGACAGTGCAATGTATCGGGAAGCGACAAATGACAATTGAGGTGATAATGGTGTTTGGTAAGTTTATTTCAGTCATATGCACAGTTAAAGCCCAAATAAATAAAGCTGATCCTTTTCCATCTGTTGTAGGGAAGGAACATATCAAGAGGACTCTACTATTAGTTATTATATTGCGGGTGAGGACTATGTTTTAAACCAGAATTTGGATTATTCCTCCCTCCCAGTTAGAGCCTTCTTGGTCAAGATACAAAGGGAATGAAAGGAATTATGTACCTCTGTTAACAGGCTATCCCCTTTGCACAATATATATTCCGATAAATGGCAGGGTGTTGTTAGATAATAGCTGATCCTTTTACAGTTCACAGAGTAGAATGCATTTTCCCTTATATCCTTCTGCATGTTGATTTCTACTGGCATTCTTCTTAAGTGCACTTTTGAGTACTCCATCATATTACTCATGCCCCCGGATTTACTATTCCTCCATGCAGGACTAGCTTAGCTCTGCATGAAGGTGGTCATTTAGCAGCAGGACGGCAGCGCGCCATGCATAATAATGAGGCGCACTGCCTGAGCTCCTAGGCTTACACAGAGCGTGTACTAGTGCAGGGGGTGTGTCTGAAAGCAGAGCTCTCAGAATATACATACCCCCGTAATGAAGAACAGCAGAAAGGGGTCAGAAATGAGTGATACCGCTCACAGGTGTCTGCACATCCCCACCAAAAGTCCCCATGTGTACAACAGCAACAAAAGCACACATAAATAAAATGAACAAACAGTTTTATTTTTTTTTTACAAATCCCATTAAAGCTAACCATAGGTGCGCTGGTGTGCCCACCACTTAGCTACGGTTAATGCAGCTTAAATGGCTGAAGAGGATAACAAGGAAGATATATGCAAATGAAACAGCATAGCAATTGTGTAGTGAGCAGAGCATTCTCCTTACGAGTAGGCATTCCCGGTTCGAGTCCCACTTCAGTAGATTCCATTTTCCATGGCAAAGCACATTATGAGTAATATTTATGTTGCATAACCAACTATATAACATATTTTTATGAACTGGAGTACTGCAGTAAATGCACATGTGACGTGTCAGTGTCATAATGAATAAGGCACTAGTAAGCAGGTTTAAGCACCAATAAGCAGTAGTAAGCATATTTAAGCACTAGTAAGTGAATGTAACCCTGTTTGCATGGCGGTAAGCAATGCCTACACTGGTTAAGCAATTCTAAAGCTAACTCTCTGTAAGCAGATGTAATGGCAGGTTAACAGTGCTTACTGTTGCACAAACCCAAGCACACCCGCTTACAAATGCTCAAAAGTGCCTTAATCACTCTGTATCCAATGGCCCTTGTTCTGCCCATCAACAAAATAAACAGCCATGCAGGTCTCAGACCCAGGACTCTATACACTATAGTTACAGTAGTTAATCACCAAGCCATCATAGAAGTGCAGAAGACTGAGGTATCAGCAAACAAGTCCTCACCATAGTAAAACCAAACTGAACCTGTGAAAGGAATCAGTATACAGTCATATGTTCCATAACCCACTACATAACATAAATATGTGAACTGGAGTACAGTACTATGCCCAGAAGTGAGGTATAATTGTAATAGAGTATTGAAGTCCCCAATAAAACACAAGGACCCCATAGAGTATATGTACACATTATTCGTGGATACCAGGCAGATATATAAGATGCAATTAATAAGAATTCAATGCCAAAAAGGAAATATAATGCAAAGTCCAATGTAAACAGTGCTAAGCATTGCAGAGGCCAGCGTAGGAGGTGTAAGCAATGTGCAGACCAGCTAACTCATTGTGCCCAGTGGTATACACCTTTAAACAATGCCAACCTTAGGTAAGCAGGTTTGCCAATAGCTTAGCATTTTAAAAACTGGCCAATCATGGAAAAGTGTGGGAAATCGGCCCTACTTAAACCCAAGAGGCAGGAATACATCTCATAACTGGTTGTAGCTTCCCCTTGCAGGCACTATGGCAGTAAGGGGAGAAGGTGTGCACTTTCTGGCGCAGCACTGGTGCATCCAGGAGTCCAAGGTCATGACAGGACTCCTAGTTAAAGACCATGATCAGAGACTGCTGCAGAGCCAGTACCAGGGCTCCCAATATAAGGCGGAGGCCTGGGACTGTCTCACCTGTGACCTCACCAGTCACTGGCATACCCCAAACTGGTGAGCAGGTCAGGCACCACTATGCCGACCTGAAGCGGCATAAGGGGGACCTCTTGGAAGAGTGGCTGCAAGAGGTTAGAGCGGCAAGGGATGTTCATACCCCACAACTGTACATGTGTAAGTATCACCCCAGCATGTGTGTAATAATTGCCAGCTCCGGTATATCATGGATAGGTATGGGTAAATATTCCTCTTATGTCTCCCACAGCTGCAGTGGAGTGGGCTGCAAACCAGGAAGTCCATATCAGTCATCTGGTGAGGTTGCGATGCGAGGCATTGCAGTAATACTCACTCATTTACTGTCATAGGAAATTAATTGCTTGTATAAAACCTGTATTGTTCAAGGCAAATACTGCATACACTACAGAATACGGCAGGAAGTCTCATATTGTTTGTAAGTCAATAAAAGTATAATAGTATGACAAAAAAGGTCTAACTGCTGGACTGCATGTGTATATCCTGGCATTATATGGTAATGTAGATATGCAATCATGTAATAGTACTGTAGTATTAAGCACTGTTACCACACCGTGCACCATAAATTGAATGTGTAGGAATGCCTGTATATGGCAGGTGTAATCCCCAGAAGCCATTTAGTACAACTGAGAGACACATAGACAGTAAACAGGGAAAATGAAGACAACAAAAACCAAATAGCACATGCAACTGAGATGTGAACTGTTGTTTTTTAGCACACACAGACACGGTTCGAATCCTGCCAGTGGTAGTAGTCTGCATACAGAATCATACCCCACAACTGTACAGATATGTCCAGAATGTCTATTAAAGTGGCCCATATCTGTTGCCTATCAACCTGTCTTCCTGGGAAATCAGTAGGATGATCCCAGACGTATAGGCAGCAAACAGGAAATATAACTGATTGACACACAGCTATGAGAACAAAGCAGGCACACTAGCAAATCCCCAATACCTTATATGACTAAGAAGCCACGTATGTCCCATTTACACCCCAACTTGTCAAGCTATGGTCAGAGTGTGCACAGTAACAGAGTGAGATGTATGTGCATAATAGTAATGTGGAATCTGGTACTGTGTGCGGGAACAGGCAAGTAGTGCTAATAAACAATCCTCCCACAGGTCTGTCAGATACCAACACTGTGCCCAGAAATACAAGAATGATATGCAGTTGTTCTGAATAATGAGGTATTACACATCACTGTCACCCACACTGTCCTACAACAGATAACTGTCTAGGAAATCTGTATATGAGTGTTGTAATACAAGGTCAGTATGCAAAAGCACAGGGGATTAATAAGACAGAAAGCAGATAGGATATATACAGCAATATCTATATAGCAAGACACAACTGTGATGGACAGTGTTTAAGTTGTAGCAGACATAGCCATGGTCTGAATCCTGGCAGTGGAATTAGGCTGCATACAGATTCATACCCCACAACTGTACAGATGAGGCCAGAATGTCCAGTATATGTGCCCATATCTGCTGTCTGTCCCCCTGTCCCCCTGGTAAGTCTGTGGGATGATCCCAGATGTTTAGCCAGCAAACAGGGAATACAAGTGATTATCAAACATCATGAGAACACACCTGTCACTGTAGCAACCCCTGAAACTGTTAGGAAAGTAATATTTCAAGTATGTCCTACCTACACTCCCATGTTGTCAAGCTGTGACCAGAGTGTTTACAGTAACAGAGTGAGATGTATGTGCATAATACTAATGTGTAATCCAGAACTTTGTGTGGCAACAGCCAGGTAGTGCTAACAAACATTGCTCCCACAGGTACGTTGGACACGAACACTGTGCTGAGAAATACAGACCATGATAACCTGTACTGGTGCTGTTCACTCTGGTATTGCAGGGAATTGTGAATGTTGCAGTTTCTCTGAATAATGAAGTATCACTGGTCACTGTCACCCACACTGTGCTACATAATATAACTGTGTAGGAAAGCATGTATGCGTGTGTGTCAGGTCAGTAAAGGTGGACGAGGGCAATATTCTAGATATGTCCCAGCACAACAGCATGTGGTCAACACATGGCCAGAGTCTGCGCAGAAAGAGTTGGATAGCTATGTGCAAAACAACAACCAGAATCTGGGAGTATGTGTAGAAACAGTTAGTTAGTGCTAACAAACATTCCCTCGACAGGTATACCAGGTAAGAGGTGTATACTGCAGGTAAAACCAGTTCATGTGTAACAATGACAACAGCCATATCACTGTCCAAACTAAGGCTATAGGGTAGTGTAGTAAGAATTGTAAGGTACAGATAACAGCACTGACTAGGAAAGTAATGTGGACTACAGGAATATACTAGTTGTTAATTGACATCTATCTCTCCCCCCCACCATATCTCCAACAATAATCAACAGACCCACACCAACTGGTATGTAATGACTCAGATAATGTCCAATTGTTTGATAAATATTTTCATGGTTCCTATGCATGTGCTATATTGAATTATTCCAACACTGGTGGCATGGTGCCATCAATGTACCTGCATTCTGTTCGTATTACCACTGTGGTCCCATATATCCATGTGTTCTGTTTGCTATGCAACTGCTCCGTATCTGGTGTCTGGGTTAATGGGAATACCTATGCATGCTGTTATACCTAACCCTGGAATGTGTTGACTTTTACTAACCCATATATGATGATGACATCTAAACACTATAGCATGCTTGGGAAGGCCTGTCCCAGTGGACCCACCTGTCCTACCTCAGCTGGCCGTGGCACCGGGCACCAGCATGTCTGGGGCCCAACCACGGATCTCCCTGTCCGATGGTCCTGCACCACCTTTGGGTGGAACCACCTCAGGAGATGGGGCTTTCCCACCTGGGAGTGGGCGCGGACAGGTGCCTGTCACCCATCGCCAGATCGAGGCTGTGGTGCGTAGAGAGATCAACCAGGAGGTTGGTGATCTTCTACGCCAGCTCAAGGGCCACATGTCATGATTAGAGAGTCAGCCTGGCTCTGCGACTCAGCCCCCAGCACAGCCACCTTCTGGGCTGTGAAGGTGCAGTGGTGACTGCCCATGGGTGGGCACCTCAGTCCCACTGTTACCACTAGGGGGCTTGTGGGCTTCCAATATCCCAACACTCCTCCCCATCAAGGTGTTTACCCCCAACATGTGTCATATACTGCCCCTGTATGCATCTTGTTTGTCTTGTCTGTTAACCTACTCAACCTACTTCCCCAAATATACCTACTACCCCTCCCCAACATCCCACTCTCACCTGAAAAAAAAGGCAATCTGTTCCCACAAAAAAAATCTCGCCCCATACATAGCTGTCCATTTTACACGTGTCCACTGGACACATGTAACCTGGTCTAACTGGCTTCACAACTTATTAATGTTGTCCTCACTCCTCTCCCAGGGGTTTGAGTGTCCAAATCTACCTCCAACTTCAATGTATATGCACAGCCATTGCTGTAGAAGAAATGGGCAGCTATGGACCTTCCCTACACCCTTCCTGCACATCCCTGGCTATTTTTGCCTACTGTCTTTCCCTCTTTGTGCCCCTTTTTTTCACCACTTTCCTATCAACCCCTTTTTCTTTTCTTTTAAAGAAATTAGTGCAGGGGTAAGCAGGAGTAAGCACTTTTAAGCAGCAGTAAGCAGTTTGTGCAGGGGTAAGCAATGCCTACACAGGTTAAGCAATACAGAAGCTAACAGAGTAAAAGAAACTGTAACTGGAAGCTAGCAGTTCTTACCTCCATGCAAACCCCCGCAAACCCACTTACAACTGCTTTAAAGTGCCTTACTCACTCTGTATCCAATAGCCCATGTTCTGCCCAGCAACAAAATAAACAGCCTCTGCAAGGCTTGAACCCATTACCCTGCACACAATAGACAAAGTGATTTACCACTAAACCATGACAGATATACATAATCATCCTGTTTTCATAAACATATCAGCTCAGTCATTCAACAGTACAGAGAATGTATTCCAACATTTAGATGTATGTGTGTGTGTAAATATATTAATATCTAAACAGATACAACATATCTATATATGTATATGTATATATATATATATATATATATATATATATATATATATATATATATATATATATATTTATCTATATATATATATATATATATATATATATATACAGGGGTGTAGCCAGGACTTTCAGATTTGTACTCACAGCTCCTAGACTGCTGCCCCCAACAAGCCACACCCACAAGCCACACCCACATCTACACATTACTGTGCATACACTTCCTTAAACTGCTGACCAGGCCACGCCCCTTTCACAATGCTGCTCTCTGAATGATCATTTGTAAGCCATGTGCCAGGATGGTAATTACTTGCATAATGAAGCAGCTTGAGCATTTCATATCTTCATGGGTCAAAAAACAAAATACCTTCTCATTTAAATTTTTGCAGACTTCATTCCAATGAAGTTGTACCCCACACACACCCAAACACACATGTATACCAGTTAAATAGAAATAACAAGGCACATGCACATATACCAGTTAAATAGAAATACCAAGGCATTATCAAATAGTTCCAACTAAGACAAGTTGCCAGTAAGCACCACATGGCAGCATTGAAATAAGAAAAAAATGCATAATCATAATAATCTTTTTTTAATGGTTTTATAACTAGGAATGCAGACAATAGTTTAGTCTGTGATGCTCTCCTTATTAACAATAAAAAACTGCAAAAAACAGTTACTTTGACATACAGTAGTCAGGCATGTTTCTGTATAGTGGAACAGAAAATTGTAAAGCTTTTTAGTAATATATGGAGTGCAGTGCAGGAGTAATGTATGGAGTGCAGTGCAGGAGTAATGTATGGAGTGCAGTGCAGGAGTAATGTATGGAGTACAGTACAGGAGTAATGTATGGAGTGCAGTACAAGAGACATGTATGGAGTGCAGTACAGGAGTAATGTATGGAGTGCAGTACATGAGTAATGTGTGGAGTGCATTACAGGAGTAATGTATGGAGTGCAGTACAGGAGTAATGTATGGAGTACAGTACAGGAGTAATGTATGGAGTACAGTACAGGAGTAATGTATGGAGTGCAGTACAAGAGACATGTATGGAGTGCAGTACAGGAGTAATGTATGGAGTGCAGTACAGGAGTAATGTATGGAGTGCAGTACAGGAGTAATGCATAGAGTGCAGTACAGGAGTAATGTATGGAGTGCAGTACAGGAGTAATGTATGGAGTGCAGTACAGGAGTAATGTATGGAGTGCAGTACAGGTTTAAAAGAAAAAGTAGTTGGAAAATAATTACTGAAGAAAGTATCTAAATGTAGTTGAAAATCAGTCTGGAGGGAGGGGTTCATAAAACTGGGATGCAAGTACTGCTGTAAGCCACTTGATTGATGCTCTGCTCTTGGTTAACTAACATGGTGAAAAACCTAAAACATTTGCAAGCAGCAGGGAAACACAAGAGCCAGAAAATCTCTCAGTTACACACACAAGCAAAAAACACTTTTGTGCATCTCAGTGTCATGCACTATTATGCTGGAAATAAGTTTATGCGCCAATCACTGCACGGATTGAAATCTCTTAGGACTTGCCCAATGTCAATGTCTATGTCATCATGTATATGCATGAGTGCCAATCCTGTTAAACGGTGTTCACTCATGCAGTTTCGGAGCCAGGTCTTTATCCTCCTCAAGGCACTAAATGTCCTTTCTGCAGATGCAACACTGACTGGCATTGTTGCCAGAATACTTAATGCAGTGTTGATATCTGGATAGAACTCAAGTTTTAAGTGCTGCAATGTATCAATAATTGTGGTAGGGAGTTGGTTCTCTGGTACCATGTTCCACTTTGTGGACCATCTTACCAGTTCCTCTCATAGGTTATGTAGAGAGGACAAGTCAGTCTTGTAAGCCTCATACAGTTCAATAACTTTGGCATCATCCTGAAGCATGTACAATGACTTGGGTGCCAAATATTGTGCCAGGAAATGTGGGCAGCATTCAATAAACTGTTCAGTCAGTTCAGTGATCACATGGTCCAAGAATGGTATGAATGTGTTTTGTCTGTAGTATTCTTCTGGATTAGAAGCAGTGATGTTTCTCCTTTTTGTTTGTCTGCCACATATTCTAGGTACACTTTCTTCGGTGAAGACTTGACTTGCAAGTTCCTTTACCTCTTCATAGAGCACTTTGAATTTGCTGTCAGCATCGCCTCTAATATTTTTAAGAGTTTCTACAATAACTGAAGTTTCTTCTGATGCCTGTATCAGATCAATCTGTTCACGTTGAAAATAAAGATGAAGAGGCTTAACAATGCCCAGTATAGATTCCATTATTACAAACTCAACAATGAAATCAAATTTGGAAATAGAATATAGGTATCTTTCTGCCTCTTTGTCAAATTCTGCCATATTTTCCAAACAACTGGCAATAACAGCATACTTCATCTTAAAGGCATGAAGGCAATCGGCTTGACTCATCCACCTTGTTGCTCCTGGTGCAGGTAGAAAAGTACTTCTGTCTGCAGACACATCATCATACTCTGATAGCAAACTTGCAAATTCCTTCAGCTGACAAAAATATACATTATGACATTTTGCAGAGGAATTTAAAGTGGCAATTACACTTCAACATGTGTCAAGTGCATTTGCCATTTCACACATTGCACAGGAATGTACAATAGCAGTGTTTAGGTTGTGTGCTTTGCATGCCGAGTATAGTGCTTCTGGAAAGAATGCCCGAATTCTTGCCTGAACTCCACTGAAGTGGCCACTCATGTTACTACCTCGGTCATAACCCTGTTCATGCATACATCCTTTATCCAGACCCCATGCTGTCATTGACTGCAAGAAAAGATCTGCCAATGCTTTTCCAGTGGTGTCCATAGCCTCTACAAACTCAATGAAGTCTTCTCAAATTTTTACCTTCCTGTGAGTGCGGTGAACATATCTTAGAGTTAGCATAATCTGCTCCTTCCGGGAAATGTCTGTAGTGCCAATCTGCAATTAAACTAAAGTAACGTGCGTCCTTCACGCAGTTAAGAATATTTTGTTGAATCTGCAAAGAAATTAGCTGAATCAATTCATTTTGAATCTGTGCTGAAATATAGAGAGCATTTCTAGGTGCCTTTTGCAGATGTTCTGCAAACAAAGGGTCCAATTCAGCAGTATATTGCAGCAGAAATCTGAAGGTCCCACTGTTGGACAGTCGTCCTCGTAATGGCAAATTTTCTGTTCCACATAAGATGATTATTCTCACTATACAATTTAAGGCATGCAATGTGCATTCTTGCAGTCTTTTATCCATCTGTGAAATGGAGTGCAGTGCTGTTTTTATCCTGCCACAACACACTTCTAAAAATGCCTCTGACCTTGCAACTGCATTGCCATGCTCTTTAGAGTTACTGTGCCACTCCAAGATTTTTTTTGCATTCGACCAGTCGGTCATTGGTGTGGAGACCAGCACAGTGTCAATTGAACTATTAAAGACAAAGCAGGGGCCACAGAAAACTCCGTCTAATTTCTTTGAGTACCGTGTAAATTTAAAGTCATGAAGCAGCTGTGGATTACACCTGCAAAAATGCCTCCTTCCAGCATAATCCACAAATCGTTTAGGGAATGTAAAATCTTTAGGAGGCAGCCACTGTACCGTTAAGATATTCTTCTTATCCATGTCACTGAGGATTGTGTGAGTATATAGCCCTGTATCTCCATTATCCTTCTGCAGAACATCACTCATGCAGTGAAAGCCTTTTATCTGTATCACGTGGCAGCAGATCACTTTCATCATTCTTCCCCACATTCACAGTGTCCAATGGGTGAGCATCCAAACTGCTGGAAGATAAACTAATTGGACCTTCACTTGTAATTGCTTCTTCTGTGCCTGTTTCCACAGAAGGGAAGCTTGCTGCAGCTGGTTCAATAGGTACATCAGTGTGAGGAACCGCAGTGATCTGTTCACCTTTGCTATCAATGTGCCTACAACAAAAATAAAGAAATGCACACATGAAGCACAAGTATCAAATGTGTTCACACAGCACTGCTTTGTGTAGTGTATCACCAGCAGTAAAACAAAGAAATACACACATGAAGCACAAGCATCAAATGTGTTCACACAGCACTGCTTTGTGTATTGTATCACCAGCAGTAAAACAAAGAAATGCACACCTGAAGCACAAGTATCAAATGTGTTTGCACAGCCCTGCTTTGTATAGTGTATCACCAGCAGTAAAACAAAGAAATACACACATGAAGCACAAGTATCAAATGTGTTCACACAGCACTGCTTTGTGTAGTGTATCACCGTCAGTAAAACAAAGAAATGCACACATGAAGCACAAGCATCAAATGTGTTTGCACAGCACTGCTTTGTGTAGTGTATCACCGTCAGTAAAACAAAGAAATGCACACATGAAGCACAAGCATCAAATGTGTTTGCACAGCACTGCTTTGTATAGTGTATCAGCAGCAACTGATGAATGAAACACAAGCATCAAATGTGTTCACACAGCACTGCTTTGTGTAGTGTATCACCAGCAGTAAAACAAAGAAATGCACACCTGAAGCACAAGTATCAAATGTGTTCACACAGCACTGCTTTGTGTAGTGTATCACCAGCAGTAAAACAAAGAAATGCACACCTGAAGCACAAGTATCAAATGTGTTCGCACAGCACTGCTTTGTGTAGTGTATCACCAGCAGCAAAACAAAGAAATACACACATGAAGCACAAGCATCAAATGTGTTCACACAGCACTGCTTTGTATAGTGTATCACCAGCAGTAAAACAAAGAAATACACACATGAAGCACAAGCATCAAATGTGTTCGCACAGCACTGCTTTTTATAGTGTATCAGCAGCAACTGATGAATGAAACACAAGCATCAAATGTGTTCGCACAGCACTGCTTTGTATAGTGTATCACCAGCAGTAAAACAAAGAAATACACACATGAAGCACAAGTATCAAATGTGTTCGCACAGCACTGGTTTGTATAGTGTATCACCAGCAGTAAAACAAAGAAATGCACACATGAAGCACAAGTATCAAATGTGTTCGCACAGCACTGGTTTGTATAGTGTATCACCAGCAGTAAAACAAAGAAATACACACATGAAGCACAAGTATCAAATGTGTTCACACAGCACTGCTTTGTGTAGTGTATCACCGTCAGTAAAACAAAGAAATGCACACATGAAGCACAAGCATCAAATGTGTTCACACAGCACTGCTTTGTGTAGTGTATCACCGTCAGTAAAACAAAGAAATGCACACATGAAGCACAAGCATCAAATGTGTTCGCACAGCACTGCTTTGTATAGTGTATCAGCAGCAACTGATGAATGAAACACAAGCATCAAATGTGTTCGCACAGCACTGCTTTGTATAGTGTATCACCAGCAGTAAAACAAAGAAATACACACATGAAGCACAAGCATCAAATGTGTTCGCACAGCACTGCTTTGTGTAGTGTATCACCAGCAGTAAAACAAAGAAATACACACATGAAGCACAAGCATCAAATGTGTTCGCACAGCACTGCTTTGTATAGTGTATCAGCAGCAACTGATGAATGAAACACAAGCATCAAATGTGTTCACACAGCACTGCTTTGTATAGTGTATCACCAGCAGTAAAACAAAGAAATGCACACATGAAGCACAAGTATCAAATGTGTTCACACAGCACTGCTTTGTGTAGTGTATCACCAGCAGTAAAACAAAGAAATACACACATGAAGCACAAGCATCAAATGTGTTCACACAGCACTGCTTTGTATAGTGTATCACCAGCAGTAAAACAAAGAAATACACACATGAAGCACAAGCATCAAATGTGTTCACAGCACTGCTTTGTATAGTGTATCACCAGCAGTAAAACAAAGAAATACACACATGAAGCACAAGCATCAAATGTGTTCGCACAGCACTGCTTTGTATAGTGTATCACCAGCAGTAAAACAAAGAAATACACACATGAAGCACAAGCATCAAATGTGTTCACACAGCACTGCTTTGTATAGTGTATCACCAGCAGTAAAACAAAGAAATACACACATGAAGCACAAGCATCAAATGTGTTCGCACAGCACTGCTTTGTATAGTGTATCACCAGCAGTAAAACAAAGAAATACACACATGAAGCACAAGCATCAAATGTGTTCGCACAGCACTGCTTTGTATAGTGTATCAGCAGCAACTGATGAATGAAACACAAGCATCAAATGTGTTCACACAGCACTGCTTTGTATAGTGTATCACCAGCAGTAAAACAAAGAAATACACACATGAAGCACAAGTATCAAATGTGTTCACACAGCACTGCTTTTTATAGTGTATCACCAGCAGTAAAACAAAGAAATACACACATGAAGCACAAGTATCAAATGTGTTCGCACAGCACTGCTTTGTATAGTGTATCACCAGCAGTAAAACAAAGAAATACACACATGAAGCACAAGCATCAAATGTGTTCGCACAGCACTGCTTTGTATAGTGTATCAGCAGCAACTGATGAATGAAACACAAGCATCAAATGTGTTCACACAGCACTGCTTTGTGTAGTGTATCACCAGCAGTAAAACAAAGAAATACACACATGAAGCACAAGCATCAAATGTGTTCACACAGCACTGCTTTGTATAGTGTATCACCAGCAGTAAAACAAAGAAATACACACATGAAGCACAAGCATCAAATGTGTTCGCACAGCACTGCTTTGTATAGTGTATCAGCAGCAACTGATGAATGAAACACAAGCATCAAATGTGTTCACAGCACTGCTTTGTGTAGTGTATCACCAGCAGTAAAACAAAGAAATACACACATGAAGCACAAGCATCAAATGTGTTCGCACAGCACTGCTTTGTATAGTGTATCACCAGCAGTAAAACAAAGAAATACACACATGAAGCACAAGCATCAAATGTGTTCGCACAGCACTGCTTTGTATAGTGTATCACCAGCAGTAAAACAAAGAAATACACACATGAAGCACAAGCATCAAATGTGTTCACACAGCACTGCTTTGTACAGTGTATCACCAGCAGTAAAACAAAGAAATACACACATGAAGCACAAGCATCAAATGTGTTCGCACAGCACTGCTTTGTATAGTGTATCACCAGCAGTAAAACAAAGAAATACACACATGAAGCACAAGCATCAAATGTGTTCGCACAGCACTGCTTTGTATAGTGTATCACCAGCAGTAAAACAAAGAAATACACACATGAAGCACAAGCATCAAATGTGTTCGCACAGCACTGCTTTGTATAGTGTATCAGCAGCAACTGATGAATGAAACACAAGCATCAAATGTGTTCACACAGCACTGCTTTGTATAGTGTATCACCAGCAGTAAAACAAAGAAATACACACATGAAGCACAAGTATCAAATGTGTTCACACAGCACTGCTTTGTGTAGTGTATCACCAGCAGTAAAACAAAGAAATACACACATGAAGCACAAGCATCAAATGTGTTCGCACAGCACTGCTTTGTATAGTGTATCAGCAGCAGTAAAACAAAGAAATACACACATGAAGCACAAGCATCAAATGTGTTCAGACAGCACTGCTTTGTGTAGTGTATCACCAGCAGTAAAACAAAGAAATACACACATGAAGCACAAGCATCAAATGTGTTCACACAGCACTGCTTTGTATAGTGTATCACCAGCAGTAAAACAAAGAAATACACACATGAAGCACAAGCATCAAATGTGTTCGCACAGCACTGCTTTGTATAGTGTATCAGCAGCAACTGATGAATGAAACACAAGCATCAAATGTGTTCACACAGCACTGCTTTGTGTAGTGTATCACCAGCAATTCATGATAAAAAAAAATTGAGTGTAAAAGACTTACCAAACTGTCATTGGTTTTTCTGAAAAATTTTCTAGTGCAACAGAAGTAGATCCATCATTGGAACTGCAAAAATAAATCAGGTTACTATGCAATTAAGCAAGACTGAGTTATAATGTAGTCTGATGCATTGTATCATAATCAGTACACAAGAAAAGGTACCTGTTTATGGATGGCTGCTTTTGTAGATCAAATGGCGCAACAGAAGTAGGCAGCATTTGTACGTCTGTCACCGATGCACAACTTGAAGGTGTGCCTTTTCTAAAAAGCAAAACAAAAGCAAGAAGCAAGACTACATGTTGTACATGTTTGCAGGCATATACTCTTAATGTCCTACAATACACAAAAAAAAAATAATTTCTGAAAAGTACTCTTTGCTCAACACCATTTCCAAAGCTAACATGTACAATTACATTCTAAAGCAATTTTTGGGCACAACAGAGCTACAGCCTTTATTCCAGCACATAATGACTGCAAGGCAGATAACATAAGCCTAGATAAGCTTATTAATACATCTTAGGATGCCTAGACATACAGACCCTCAAAAGATGCACACTTAAAATCCATCACACATTATAAGTACCACCTGGCAATAGTGAACACAATGAATACATCAACATATGTTAATTCTTCATTGGTCAAAGCTTTGTCCTCGACCTCTACAACACCAGAATTCAACAAATAGTACTAAGTAAATACAAGGTACCCCACAACAGTACACTGGACAGTTTTACATTTGCAGGTTTTTCTGTAATAAAGCCCTAGTATGTGTAAATAAATGTGCTTACCGAGTCAGGAAGGAGGCCAAACTTGCTGAAAGCTGAGCAATCTCCTCTTTTCGTGTATGCTTCGCTTTCCTCTGCTGGGCACCAGATGGCTGTTTTCTCTTCACTGCAGCTTCCATCCTATCAGAAATACAAGCTTTTTCAGCAGTTTAGGATTACCAGGGAGACTGAGTCTACCCTTGCACCATCACTGGCATAAGACTCAAGAACATTTAGCAACTTGTCACAGAATTTTCAAAGATGCCCAGAAAATGTATACAGTTGAATGCACATAGTGCATGCTGCCCTCTTGTTTAAAGATATGAGTCTCAAACAAGTGAAAATAAGTCCAAAAGTCCAAGGCAGAACAAAGTTTAAACGTAAAAAAGTTTATTTACAACTTAAAACGCTTTTCGTCACCAGAAATATGTTAACTTCCTCAGCATTCTCTTTGTAGTCGGGAGGGTCTTTGAACTACAATCACTGCAAAAGGCAAAGTCTCCTGAGGCATCAGAGCAAATGAGGCAGACAGATCCCCGGAATACTGAGTGATGATTTCTGCTCCATGATTAGAAACATAAATGGACCACTAAACTCCCAGAGTCTGGTTTGGCAAAACTATGCAGCATTCATATGACTGTGCTTTAGCAGAACAAATGAATGTTTATCACAGTTCCAAACAGGTTAAAATTATATTTATTACTTCTATCCATAACATGATCTGAGCAGCTATAGGTAAAAGATGTGATAAGCTGATCTGGTTGGGCATTTAATTAGCAGTAGGACAAAAACCTGGTCTAATCTTGTAAATTTAATTACAAAGCTAAAATAGCATCCCTAGCTAATGATAATCATAAGCCATTATTTAGCTATGTCTGAAAACTAAAAGGGAATGCCCAGCTATGTGCCGAACTTATAGTGGATGCTACCTCTAATTCTGAACCTGCGGAAATTGCCAACCTGCTAGGTGATTTGGTGCAAACTTCACCCCCTCACCCCATCCCCACTAGCCATAACCTATAGCATACCTGACACCAGTCCTCTGCCTAGTATCTCTAGAGATCATGTCATATCTGAGCTCGACAATGCCAAAAATGTGGCCTCAGTGGGAACAGATAACATAACATGTTGCTTACTAATCAATCTAAAACAGGACCTAGTGGACCCAGTTGACATTCACTTTAACAATAGCCTGAGAACTGATTTTGTTCCAGCAGACTGGAGAAGAGCAACAGTAATCCCCTTGCACAAAGATGGGCCATCAACCAACCATGGGAACTATAGACCCATAAGTCTAACCAGCCTCATCTGCAAGACCATGGAAAGAATCATTGACTTTATCAACAAGGACATAGACAACCTTCAAACATTAAACCCATCCCACTTTGGCTTTGTTAAGGGTAGATCATGCTTATTAAGCATAGTAGACTTTTTTGAGATAGTCACCAATGCCCTGGATGAAGGTAAGACAGTGCATGCTGCCTATCTTGACCTAGCCAAAGTTTCTGACACAATCCCCCACTCAGGTATCATTGAGAAACTCTCCAAGCTGGGGATTAATCGTTACATCACTAGATGGGTAACCAATTGGCTCACTGACAGAACACATACTGTCAAAGTTGTTGACTCCACTTCCACCTGTAGACTCATCACTAGTGGTGTACCACAGCCACAGGGATCTGTGCCTGGCCCTTTACTGTTTGGAATCTATGAACTGTAGCATCCTTTGCAGGTGCCCTGTTAGTCTCACGGCATGCAGCAGACTGCCTCACTTCTTCAGCTTTCTGCTGGTCTGCACTTTTGAAAAATATTATTACAGTACATGAATCAATAGTGTAAATGTCATTTTATTATTGTTTCATATATGTAATACTAAATCCGGGTTTAATGCTCACAAACTATTTTTTTATTTTGTACATACCTTTCAAAGTTTGAAAAACATCTCCAGAAATTATGTAAAATAAAAACATGAAGTGATAGACAGTTTGAGATCAAGACTCCACTTCCAACTCTTGACAGCTTCTGTCTTTAATAGCAGGCTTTGAGAGCATAATAAGTTCAAAAGAAAATTTTCCTTTTAAAACAAACCTTTTGTGTTCTGTTTCATTGATTTACAAATAATTTGTAGGAAAAGCATAAGGCAGTTTATCAAATGAAGACTTTAAAAGTAAGTTGGACAACGGTTTAAAGCTGTGGAAATATGTTTTATAAGAAAAGGTTGAAGAGTCAGACATATGAATGAGAAAGTAAATGAATTTTAGTTTAAGAGTTATACATTCACATATCTTCTAGTAGGAATAAATGAGATATTCCTGAGATGAGTGTCTTCAACTTTTTTTAAAAATTGTGAGTATATAATCACTCTCATGAAGCAGGAGCAAGCCTGCAAATAGATCTTTGTGCAAACAGCTATTGAGAACTGGGTCTAGGCAATTCTTTCAGAAAAATCCTTAAATATTTTCCTTACCTTAAATCAAAATGACTAGTCTCCATCTCATTTGGTAGTACATAAGGTTTGCTTTCAGCTTTTAATGAACTTTACAGCACGGCAGAAGCTGCACCCGAATGTGGGACTAGTTGTGTCTATGAGTTAAACACTTTAATCATTATGCCAAATCGCAGATGATAAAATGCCATGCTGCACTGACCGCAGTATTATATTTATTTACTCAGTTTAGCCAGGTAGGTGAGCTGGTGAACAGACCATTTTCAGCCATGAAAATATTGTATATAATTTTGTATGAAAAGATTTTATACTATAGAAATTTGTGCGGTGTTACTTATTAAGAGGTTGTACTACTACTGGCAATGTCATTTGCACTATTTTAAGATGAATTTACATCCTGGAAAAAATAAGATGTTTAAAACGTTAGAAGTTAAAATCATAACAATAAAATGATTCTAAAATCAAACTGTAGAGTCCAAAAATTCTAACTCAAATGCATTGATTCTAAAGACTAAACATAGTGGTTTATTTTCCACTGACTAGTTTGGGTAAATTATGATAGAACATTAGATTTGAGGAGTTCATAAGGAAAACCACAAATCTGATCCAACACAGAGGGTTATGATTGGGTCTCCATTCATAATCACGTTATTATGTCTATGAGACATAGATACCAAGAAATTTGCTCTCAAAGTGAATCTTGGCATAGCTAATGGTAAACCAGATGGCCTGCAGTTCCGAATTTCATCTCCACATGTAGGTGGAGCTGTACTAATGGTATAAGGACTCATAATAGGCTTCATGCCTGCATTAACTGACTCTGCCCTACAGATGGAGCGCCTTTGCAGCATCAGTATGTCAGACCTAGTATTGCAGGAAAGCTGTCTGCCTGCAACACCAGATCTGACATACAGATGGAGCTATTGCATCAGAGAACCTCAGTTATATATGACAACTCCACTCCATTGAGTCTTCGGGTAAATTCAGGTAAATTCTGAATATTGTAACCCAACTTCATGGCTAGATGGATAGATCCTTAACTACAAACTGGATAATCCACATTTGAATGGCATTTTAACTGGTCTGTAATGTTGTATTGACATTATTTTAAGGGATCTTTCTTGAGGGACTGTGACTAGCACAGCTGGAGTTCCACCCTATCTGGGACCTTTGACAGTTACCGAAAGCAGTAAGGTGATCACTCATCATTGGGCTGGTGATGTACAGAGATAAACAGTTTCGATACAGGGTTATCATTCTCAGTCCTTACACATTTTGTAAAAGTGGTGTGTGCTCACCTTTACATTTTGGAGTACCTCATCGGATAAGCTGCTTAAACACTTAGTTACTGACTGAGACTGAGCGCCAAAAAAGGCTAGCTTGCTCAGTAAAAGATTCTGAGTGACAGCAAGTTTTTTTATAAAAAAATAAATAAATAAATAAAAATCATCTGTGGAAATGGACTAGCTATTGCAGCATTTACTACCATGATGATAGTTCATTCATTCATGATTGATTAGCAGTCTGCATCTTCGTTCTGCGTCTCATATTTTATAATAAAAACTTAGCTTACATAATTGATTCAGCCCGGTACAAAATAAATCAGCAGCAACAGCAAGCAGTATAAACTTAAAGATAAGCCACCGAACCGAACGAAGCAAGCAAGCAGGTCAAGTGGAAATGGGTTTGGAAGTTGACGTACTCTTATTCCCATAAAACATTAAAAAAGCACAAATCCTTTTGTACATGCAAAAGTGCAAAGACTCACCACACTATAACATAATATCATGTCACATAACACAATTTTCAAAACAGGGTATTGAACTACAGTTTATATATATATATATATATATATATATATATATATATATATATATGTTTCATATTCACAGGTATAGTCTATCCCTAATATTTTCAATTCCAAACTTCTGGAAATCTAATATTTTCTCTGATAAATAAGTCCATTCATGCAGAGCTCTGAAACTGAACCTAGTAGGCCTTTCACCCTTCCTTCCCTCCTGATGCCTTGCGCACCATGATCTAAAGCTAATGGCTCGGTCGGTTAGGTAATTATTTTCATGATCAGTGGAAAACAAAACAACTACTACTGCACATACTTATTAATAATTTTATATTAGTATACTACTGAATGATGATGATAATACTAGCAGCACAGCAATAGCATCATGCATGCCATGTGGCTTTGTGGTGAGTAATCCAAAAACAAAAAAAAACAAATGCTCTTTTTTGCGAAACTAAAGGAGTCCGGAGGAAAGTGACAGCAAGTTTTTTTATAAAAAAAAAAAAAAAAAAATCATCTGTGGAAATGGAGTAGCTATTATAGCATCTACCATGATAGTTCATTCATTCATTTGATTAGTAGTCTGAAATGCATCTTCGTTCTGCATCTCATATTTTATAAATAAAACTTAACTTATATAATTGATTCAGCCAGCCAGGTACAAAATAAATCAGCATCAACAGCAAGCAGTATAAACTATAAACTTAAAGATAAGCCGCCGATTCCGAACCAAACGAAGCAAGCAAGCAGGCCAAGTGGAAATGGGTTTGGAAGTTGACGTACTCTTATATTAATATATTAACATTTGCTGTCTCTCTCTCACAAGTTCAACTAAAACAGGAGTCTCTGGACCAATCAGCACAGCCATTAGTTTGTAGCTCACAGGCTGCTGGGTCCTACAGCCAGCCAGATTCTACCCCCACTCCAGATAAACTGTACTGAAATGCGTACAGTCAGTATGCCTCCCGACGTCCCTGTATATATATATATATATATATATATATATATATATATATATATATATATATATATATGTATACATATATACATATATATATATATAAATATATATGAACATATATACATGCAAATGCCTACAGCTATAGAAATGTATGCCTACATCTATATGTCTAGATATATACGGCAGGTTATATATATATGTCAGCAGCTATATATATATATATATATATATATATATAGCTATATATATATGTATAGGTATATACGGACATACATCTGTAGATAATAATGGGGAAATAACAAAAACATATATGTCCACATAGAACGTTTATGGGGTTGGGAGGGCCCAATCAATATACATCTTGTATGAATAGGTATACCCCCCCCCCACAGCCAAACACGTCCCCCCTACAGTACACTACCAAGTGTTGCAGATCCCTTAACCAGGACCAGACATGACATGGGCATCCCTAGGATACATACACACAGACACATATATGCAGATACAGATATACATATATATGTATACATATATATATAGATATATATATAACTACACATACACACGCAGAGATATGTACATGAAGTTACATATGTAGTACGTGCACATGATATGGAACAGCCACTATTCCTACAGTTACCACCTTACCAACTGGAGACTGTATGAGCCACCCATACAGATAACATTAATTGCCTGCAACATATACCCACAGAGATATCAAAGGCTATAACACCACACACAGGTGTGCATAAATGGGAAACCTTTAATTTTGTACTATTACAGTTGTATATGCCATGTCATATAGCTATTTAGACATGGACATGCATATCAACTGAGTAATGCAACTGTGAAACAGGTATACTAATATAGTAGTCTGGAAATGTTAACAAATGCTGCTGTCCAGGCCAAGGCCATAAAGTAGTACAATAGTAAAGACAGACTGGGCCACAGGATACCAAACAATCAACGGTAAGTAATGCAGGTGTATAGTTCAGTAGCCTCTATCTACACTCTGTAGAAATCCCTAGGGGGTAAAGACCTCATTTGGCACACTGGGATGTAACTGTTACATAACAAGGCACAACCGACACCATCACAAGCACACTGACAAACAGAACCAGTCTGTATGGCATAGCAGGCTGTACAGGCATGCCATGGCACAGAGTAACATACACCTGTGTGTAAGTACATCACCATAACCAATGTGAACACAGCCACAGCTACATATGGCATGCTAACGTATTATTACAGTATATGGACTATCTGTTCAACACCAACCTCATATGTGTCACCCACACACTAACCCTACATATACTGAGCTGCTACACAGTGTGGTCCGCTGCCTGTCTGTGGTATGGGACATGTGCGTGTATGGCCCTACAAACATATAAGCCAATAAGGGTAACAGACAGTGGAGCAGCATGTAACATCAGATAGAACAAGACCAAGGACAATGACATCTACCACAGTCTGTACACAGGCCAGGGTACATATTAACAATACACACACTGCCAACAATCACCATAAGTACACAGACCTCAGTACTGTACACACAACTACAGAATTTCCAGGTTATGTCATCAAATATAACCCCTACAATACATTACATGTGTAGCAGTCTGATATCTCACTGTCTTGTTACCAGATATGATGTCACTAATTATGGTGTACAGTACATATGCACCCCTTATTGCATGACATATGTACAAAGGTTGTCAGGGTTGTGGCTGGAGGCACATACACAGGGCCAACAGTGACATGTTGTTGTGATAACCTCATACATTTACTGTTGTAACAGGATGTGTTGCACCATATGTCCTATGAGGAATACGAACTCAGTAACTCTCACAGCTGTCACCATCTACAGGCTACGATCCTCACATTACCTTCTGCATTTCACAGATAGGTGCTTAGTGGGTAACACCTGAAACAAAGGCATCACACACTGGCCAGTCTGCAGATGGCCCTTCAGATGGGTGTTCCCTCATTAACATAGCACTGACATGGCAGGTATGTAAACATGTAGGACAGTCATATCCACACACACCATGTTAAACCAACACTACTCCAAATGCAGTATAGTAACACTTACAGTCTGTAGTCAGGTCAGGCACATCCCCCTCCTGTGTGTTGGCCTGCTTCCACAATGTATGTTGTTAGAGGTACACTCCAATCCATCTGAGATGCTGTTTGCCAAACAACAGATCGAGTTCCTGCTCACAGTGAATGAAAGGCCCAAAAGCAACATGATGCTACTAGATATTGGTGTGTATTTCCATGCAATTGGCTATGGGAATGTTACCACAGTTCTTTCACATGCAATTAGCTAGAGGAGGGCTGCAATTCATGCAGAGGCCATCAGCTGATCATGAGCATCACTTAAAATACACATGCTTCTGCCTAAACAAAGCAGGTGTAAGTCTCCACATCGACCAAAGAGGGAGTAAGAGGAGCAGACATAGGCACAGAAAAGCCAGGGAGGGGTGAGAGAGTAAAACTTATGCATGTCTATGTCACACACCTACCAGTACAGGGTATCAAAGCCCCAATGACTATGCAGTGCTATCACATGTCCATGCAGTTATTGGATGCGCCACACAGGTTACATGATGGGGAGTGCCAGAATGTATATGTGCTGGTGAGTGACATCTGCAACAGGGATATGGTAGCTATGTGGTAGGTGTAGTACCTGGGCCTGCCTGCATGAGCAGGTGTCAGCGTCACCACAATCACATTCCCACAGGGATGCACACACATTGCCACACTTGGCAGGGCCAGGAATACAACTCATCACTAGTGAGATTGTCACAACACATTACTGTGCAGGTATCACATGCACCACGGGGGTCATATGGAGGTTATATGGGCAAAGGGTAAGGGAAGGTGCCTGACATCAGACAGCATGCTTCAGTATGCCAATGGGGGTTGTAGTGAATGTGATCATACACATCATACAAAACACACACGGTGCCAGTACTGACATGCATGGGTGCATTGACTCACGGGTGTGTAGTGGCCAACTGTACTAGAAGGCTATACAAGGCTGGTGATGGATATACCTTGGCAGCAGGCCGCATGACAATGGTCTGCACTGTGGCTCAGGGGTGTAGTTTCTGCAGTTCCCTACACAGGTGGGTATTGTAATCACCATCCAGTCACCGGGGTGACTATTGCATGTGGCCAGTGCTGTGCATTGTTTGCCATGTATGTGTTCCTTTGTCCATGACATGGATGGTGTCTGTGATGTGCGCACCTCCCACATGCATGTACAGTGACATGTGGAACTGTACCTGGGGTGTCTGGCTCATGTTGTGTACACAGATTATCATCAGATGTGCCAGTCCTAGCCTCATGTGGCGGGAAGTGGTAATGGACAGCAGGTTTACCCTGCACCTACATTGATAGCATGCTAAAGGCATTCCTTGGTGTCAGTGGCATCTGTCCATACAGAGCATGTTTTCAGGCATGGTATGTCCTTTGTGGTTCATATTTGATGGCACCACATGTGTTGCAGGTGTCCAGTGGGGGACATGGGGAAGGTACACTGTCTGAATTACATGCCGATTGGACAGATGGACAGGGTGCCATGCCCTCTGTAGCCCACTGCAATCACTCCATAGTTACAATCAGTGGGCAATATGCAGTGTACTACCAACATAGTGGCTGTTGCCTAGGCAAGTGTGTGTGTGTGTGTGTGTGTGTGTGTGTGTGTGTGTGTGTGTGTGTGTGTGTGTGTGTGTGTGTGTGTGTGTGTGTGATGTGACATGGATTGGGAGTGTTCTCTGGGTAATACTAGGGTTGCTAACTTTGTTTGCCAGGCCTTGATGTCACATGTATGAGTATGGATTTGCACCCCAGCCTCTCAGTTATTTCTCATCTGTTATCCCTGTACGGTGAACATTGTGATATATACTAGGGCCACCATATAAGAAATTTTCAAAACCCACTCCATTTTGGGCCCAGATGTTACACACTCACAAACACCTCCACACAGGATACAAGTTACACACACACACACACACACACACACACACACACACACACACACACACACACACACACATCTGTCATGTCTGGGATTAGAACTCCTGCCAAATTAGTTTATTACACTACAGCACTACGCAGTTATAGGACACGCCATGGAGAGTACTGGAGTGCTCTTTCCCTAAAGGTGTATTTCACAATGAATGATATCAGCAGGATTGCCAAAGTAGGGCATTGGAATTGTAATGAGTGGTGTGGCTAGGCTAAAATGCATTGCTCCCTACACAGACATTGACACACACACAAAATATCCACAACTGACATGTGTGGGTATAGAACCCCAAACAGAGGTCTATATCAAACTACAGCATGAAGCTGTTATAGCGCAAACCACGGGGATTACTGGAGAACTCCTTCCCCAAAGGTGTATTTCACAATGAATGACATCAGCAGGATTGCCAAAGTAGGGCATTGGAATTGTAGTGAGTGTGGCTAGGCTAAAATGCATTACTCCCTACTCAGACATTTAAACACACACGAAACATCCACAACTGACATGTGTGGGTATAGAACCCCTAACAAAGGTCTATATCACATTACAGCAGTACACAGTTATGGCACATGCTATGGAGATTACTGGGCTACAACCTTCCCAGAGTTGCATTTCTAGGTGGATGACATCAGCAGCCTTGCCAAAGTAGAGCATTTGAATTGTAGGGAGTGTGACTACCCTAAAAAGCATTGCTCTCTACACAGACATACAAGCACAAACTTACCAAGTCTGAGATTAGAACTCCTATCTAACTAATTTATCACACTATAGCAGTACCCAGTTATGGCACGTACTACGGCGATTATTGGGATACAACCTTCCCAGAGTTGTATTTCTAGGTGGATGACATCAGCAGCCTTACCAAAGTACAGAATTTCAATTGTAGGGAGTGTGACATATAGCACGTCATGTTAATGTAACATATAGCACGTCATGTTAATGTGTATCTCTCTAATGTCATAGTGTAGTTAGGTAGGGGTTTGAATCCTGCAGCTGCTGAGTGTGTGCTCTCCTTTGAGAGGAGTGCCCTTTTCACCTGCAGCAACTGGAAAGACCCCAAAAGTACCTCACCAAGAGGATCAAAGGGCTCAAACAGATGCCATATGCTGCCCGGTTAAAGAAACTCCAGCTCTACTCAGTGGCATACCGCCTGTTCAGAGGCGATCTGTGCCTGACATATAAAGCCATGTCCAACCCGGAATTAATGGACATGCTGCACTTCAGAAAATCCAAATCCCATCGAGCTATGCGCTCGAGAGACTTGAACCTCAGCACTGAAATAAATAGGACATGCTGGAGGGACAGATTCATAACCCAGAGGCTCCCTTCACTCTGGAATAAAATCCCAGTCCAGGTTAGGCAGAGTCCCTCATTGACTCTCTTCAAGAGGAATCTTGATGAGTGGATGGGAGATCGTGAGTTTACCCGGGTATCACTTCTGTGTCACTGTTGGACAGAGGCACAGTATACTAACCTCGAAAAAGGGCATAGCAAAATAAATTTAAAATGGGTGGCGAAAGCCAAACACATTCTGGCTAGGCTTATAAATGCCCTAGGGCAGATAGCCTAGTATGAACCTATGAACCTACCCTAAAAAGCATTGCTCTCTACACAGACAGACATACAGTCAGACACACACACAAACACACACACACAGAATTGCCATATCTGGGATTGGAACTCCTACCTAACTAGTTAATGACACTACAGCAGTACACAGATATGGGATGCACCACGGAGATTACTGGTTTACAGCCCTCCCAAAGGTGTATTTCACAGTGGATGACCTCAGTAGGCTTGTCATAGTAGGGCTATGGGGAGGGCAGTGTGTGTGCATGGGCCATAACCCATGCATCTAGAGGTTGACATGCCACATGCAGGCACACATAGGGTCATATTTCACAGGTACGTGTATACAGCTGCTAGATGACTACTTCCTTGTACAGTCATGTTGCACAGCTGGCACGTGCACCACATAGTCTGTAATGCTAACAGATACCGGTGGCTAGTATCTGCAGTGAGTGACATCTAAACCTCATGTGGTTGTGGCCCTTTGGCTGTGTGCTGGGTGAGACAGGCCTGGATGGCTCCTTGTCACAGTCACCCTCTTCCACACATCTATGTACATCTACCTTTGGCATATTATAGTGTGCTGTCCTTACATATATGTCTGTATTCCTATCCACTGTGTGTGCAAAGCATGAGTGGTGCATACTGGGGAGTGTCTGCACTAACATCTGCAGCTGCCAGATATGTCTGGTCCACAGGTGTTTGCAGACATGGCCTTCATGTGTGTGAGCATGCCCAGTATGACCTTTCAGTATGTTGTTGACTGACATTGCCATCATTTCTCCAAGTGTGTGAACATGCCCAGTATGCCCGTCTGAATCAATGTGTGGATTGAGTCCAGGTAGCTTGTACTGCAGTGCTGACCTTTGTGTTGTACACCTACAGGTAGCATGCTGTTTCTGCAGGGTATCTGTCCATCATGTGGCATTGACTGTTACTAAATTTCTGCATAGGATGGGGGGGGCACACCTGACAATTTCTACATTTCTACACAGGATTGGGGGGGGGCACACCTGACTGTTACTATATTTCTACATTGGATGGGCGGGCACACCTGACTATTTCTACATTACTACACAGGATTGGGGGGGCACACCTGACTGTTATTACATTACTATGTTGGATGGGGGAGGCACACCTGACACTTGTACACATTTGCTATGACTGTACTGGTATGTCAGGTACTCCATTTCATTCTGTAGTCTTACCTATCATGCCGACTAGAAGCATACCAGTGTACTACAGATCTTAGCTTTTATTTACCTACATATTAGATTCTGATTTCCTACCCCTCAGAACTGATGTCCCACTGCCTGACCTGCTGTAGTCTGTCTGTGTAGATCTGGAGAGGGAGGTTACCTATAGGCCTCATTCAGAGGTCAGAGCACAGCCTTTGTTTGTGTTTGTCTATACCTGTCCTGCTGGCTGTGACTGTTGTTGGGTATGTGAACCCCCCTGACTGGCACATGTAAGTCACTTACCTTGTGGGTGTCCCAGTATTGAGGGTGGTGCTGCAGGGCTGCCTATGCTGGATGCACATAGTACACTCCCTACACATGGTTGAGCACAGGTAGTGTAATGTTTGGCATCCCTTTTACTGTATGTGAGAGTCAGAGAGAGGTGCTATTCCCTGGGTGCCTCCTGTGTCAGTGTATGTGCTATGCGTTGCCTTTTTGCCAAGGCCAGGGCATACTGGGCACGCCTTCTTCTGCCTACTGGGGCAGGCTCAGATTGTTCCTCCTCCGATCACTCTGTGCCTGTGCAGGCCTTGGCAATGGTGGGGGGCTGTGTGGCCCCGCCCTGTGCTGTTCCTGCTGCACTGTTTCCGCAGGATCATATTGTGTAGCATGGCACATACGAGGACAATTTGGGTACATGTAGCTGGTGAGTACTGCAAGGCTCCAACGGATGTGTCCAGGCACCGGAACCATGACTTTAGTATCCCAAACATGCACTCTACTATAATTCTGGTCTGTGCGTGTGCCTCATTATGGAGTTCTTGTTTGGTGTATGTGCATTTCTGATGGGTGTCATCAGCCACGGCTCCAGTGTGTATCCAGCATCTCCCACTAGGTGACCGTGAGGGATGTCCCCATTGGCAACTCTCTGGTACAGCTGCATCAGATGCCAGATGTAGGAATCGTGATAGCTTCCAGGGCAGCCAGCACACACATTCATTATTATGCCCAGGGCATCGCACATGACCTGGCAGTTGATGGAGGGGAAGCCCTTGTGGTTGATGTAGACCCTACCCTACTCACCAGGTGATGCTTTGATGTGTATGTGTGTGCAATCTATAGCACCTACTACCTCAGGGTATTCTGCTATTTGGTGGAACAGTTGTATATTGCTGGCCAACGCCTCATGGGTGTTGGGGAAATATACGTGCTCACCAACATGTGCTGACATGGCATCCAGAAACTGAATACCCTAGATGCTGATGCCTGTAAGATCCCCATCATATCCCCAGTTGGCCCTTGGAAGGTATCTGTAGCTAGTATTCTTAGGCCTACACATACCTTGTTATCCACTGGGATGGGTTCCCCTCTGTTAGTTCTGTGTGTGAGGTGTGGCCAGCACAGCTCAACAATCTGCTGTAGGAGGTCCCTGTCCACCCTATAGTGCTGCACTATCTCCAGCTCATGTAGCCCCTGGTAGGTTAACCTGGGTCTGTACATTCTTCTCTGTCTCCTCACTGTGGGTTGGTCGACAGCATTCACATCCTCACCACCCTCAGCCTCTTCAACAAGTTGTTGTATGATAACTATTGCAGCCCCTATCATTTTGCTGTTGTGCATGTTAAAAGTTCCCTGCTTGTTTACACCAACGGTGTTGAGTGTGGGAAAAACCAGAGGGGAAGGTGTTTGCATAGTTTATAGTAGTGTTCTGGGCTGAGCTGGTCTGCTGCCTGTGTAATTGGCTGTTTCTGATACATTTCACCTGCCAGCTGTGCTAGTTCTCCTTGATTACCTTCCTACTGCTGTTTTCCCTTCCCATTGCCTTCCTCTTTAAGCCCGGGGGTGTGCCGCACAAACAGAGTGTTCAAATGTGCACAGTGCTGCTATTTCCTGGTTTAACTTTATGTTTCTTCCTTTAAAGCATGGTGTGTGGCGTGCACACCCACTTAGGCAATGTAAAGAGTGCTAGGCAGATTCAGATACACCCCCTAGATAGGACCACACCCAAGCCATAGGGCTCCAGTCCACTTACAGTATGCCTGACACACACCCCATGATGTCACCTAACTCCTAGGCTTTCCCCAAGTTATTTCTACTCTTACACTATTGGGACCTGACTAGCATGCTGGGGAAAACAGGGCTTCACTATCATTCCTATCATTTGCATAGGATTGCCTGCTAGTGCATAGTTACATGTCTCACACTGAGCCGCCCCCCTTAGCAACCACTACTCACTGGCCATGTTGTCTTCTGCCAGCCATTGACTTGCATGGTAGAGTAGTGATTTTAGTTAGAATGTTTATTTTAGGTTTATTTTATTATTCCCTCCCCGATCCTGTTTGCGTGCCGCTGCCCTACGCTTAAACAGCCGAGATCAGCTAAAAAAAAATAAAAGTTAATTTTTTTATTTTTATGCCTGCTTGCAATGCCAATGACCTTATACATGGCCATTGGCATGCTTACTAACTGATATGCGGCCTTTATTTGGCCCTATCACAGCTCCATTTTGGAGTTTGCAGAAATGTACTTGGTTACTAAAATAGTACATTTCTGCAGATTGTACTAGTCCTGCATGGCCGGTTGCAAGCTTCCTGGATCGCAAAATCACCTAATTTGCATGGATTTCTCCTGCAAATGGGGTGATTTGCATACAGGGGCTTAGTCCGTGCAGGACTAGTGCAGGAGCGCTCATGCACGCCCCTGCAGGCTGTTCCTGGATCGCACGGCAGACATATTGCCTGCTAGGGCTCCTGCACTGATCTTGCATGCCGTGCAAGGCATAGAGAATCCGGGGGATGGTCTCAAGCATGTACCACATAGATAGGGATTTGGCTTGGAGTGCTGCACTAGCTGTTTCTGGAGGAAATTAAAGTAGAAATTATCAGGAAAGGGTATCAATTTCAATGAGGGGGGAGCCTGAACCAGTTGGATCTAAACTGGCTGTTAATTATTAAGGCGTGTGTAACTAGGCAATGTGAACATATAGTAACATGCTGCCATTGTATCCAGTGAGTAAAATACAAATATGTGAATGATATTATCTGGCTACAGCAGAGGGTGGATATCTCACTCATGTCTATAGCGCCTTTTTGTTTACTTCCAGTTAACACCCATAGCTCCTTATGGCATCCAGATCTTTTTTTGGATCTGGCTTCTTTAACTAAGTGCCTTACCAGTTACCAATAGGGAATATTAGAAAGGGCAAAGATTTGTTAACAGAATGACACTAAGATTGTTAATCTACGATGCCCTGCAGTGGAGAAATTAATCACATATTCATATTTTCATATTTATGATCATATGTTTATAACTGATAAAACTAAATGTTGTTGAGGGGTATGGTGTAAAATACCATGGTGAGAAACAGGAAAATTCATTGTCAATGTCCATTTATATCACACTGTATTTGAAATATTGCTAGTTGTTTGTTAGTGATCATGAAAATAAGCACTATTTTCATACGTACCAAAAAACAAGTGCCTTACAAACTGCTGCATGGTCTCTGGTGAAACATTAGATGTTGTTGAAGAAAAACGTTTTTGATATTTGCACTTTAAGTTGCACATAATGAGAGAGATTTTCCAGTGTTATTTATATTGCTAATTATAAAATTAAGCATATGTTTTCTAATTCCTGTAAATACCTAAATAAACATACTCAGAGAAGAATTTCTTGCTGTCATGTGAAAGCTTCTGTTTGGTTAACCAAAGTGTTCTAACAGTACATATCTATATTGTATATTTCCCAAGATATCACAATTTGTTTGTGAAAGTGTAGCAAAAAATATAATTCTGGGTTTGTGTGAATTACGAGTAATAATATATTAGAGCATTTATGGAAAACTATGAACGCATTGACTATTATTACTGCAAAGAGCACTTCTTACTGATAACATTGCTATTTGTACAGTTTTAATAGCTTTTGGTGTTCACAAAATATTTACATTTATTTATCTTATGCTTTTAAGTTGATTTTTTTCAGAAAATGCTGTGGAATGCAAGAATGCATGCAGGTTGCTAGAAGGTGTGACATTCCACACCACATAGGTGTTAATGAGTTAAGATGATTCAGTAATGCAGAAGGAACTGGCATCCCATGACTTTTAGTATGATACATTGCTGGATGAAACCATCAAACCACATAATTCGATTTGTCAGTGCTGATGGCATGGTGAAGATTCCCAGAAGGCCTTTGGCTTAAAAGCTGTCGCCTTTCCATCTTAAGAGTATATCACCATTATTAGAGACTAGAGTTTGGGCAAACTGCTACTTAATCCATGTTGGATTGCAGCTTGCTTTGCTGACTATTTCCAGCATTTATATGCTGAACTGTGAGGATGAGGAAGCTGCTAAGCACCTCAAGGCTTTCTTAAAGTCAGTTTATTCACCTAAGTTATATTCTACTGAGGTTATTTTTTTTTGTACCTTAGAATGCTCTGGACCTTGATACATCCTCCTTCTTGGTGTACTAGTGAGAGGGGATTAGGAGGTCTCTGGACTCTTGTCCAGTCTGGATGAGTTTTTGGTAGAAGCAGAGCTCAAAAGGGGATCTTAGAAGCCATTATTATGTTATTGTCTTAACCTGGAAAAGATCTATTAGACATGGTGCCATGTAAGTCTGTCTCTGTCTCCTCTCCCTCTTACTAAGATGTAACCGAAAGTCTGGCTAAGATGTTAGATTCAAGGCTGGACAAGGTCTTTTCTCCCTAATGTGAAATAATAAAACCAAAACCAAGGTAGAGGCAACGAAAAAACTCCAAAGAAATAGCGTATACTCCTTTATTATTCGCTTTCGTCCACAGACTTCATCAGAATAACAAATGCATGAAAACCACAAGTTTAAATGAATAAAAAATCACCATGACAATTAATTAAAATGCAAATGTAAGTTTTTCGGCCGTGCTGAGAATCCCTTTAGCTCTTTGGGTAATTCTGGTGGATTAAACAAGTTACATCAACATGACGACTTCAAAAAAAGCGTGAGCAGTTGTGTAAACTACTGAAAAGGTACAATTCTATTCATCTAGAAAACTGTTATTTTTTTCGTTGTCTCGAACTGAACATAGTTCCGAAGGGGCTGCGGTTTTTCAAATGCCCCAACGGAGTTCATTCTGGTGATTCCTTTTTTAATATTTTAACCAGCTTCTTTAACGAAGCTGGCTTACGTTTTTTAAGATTATTAATTGACAATAACACAGTCAAGATGGAGTTCCTTAAAAAGGAAATAATTGATATTGAATTATTTTTTAAACAACATCTAGATGAACAAGGCTTTGGGGATTTTTTTGACACCATTATTCAGGAGCTTGAGCAAACTTCTGTTGACAATATTAACAGGAAGCATAATAAATTGATACGGGACATTAGTTCGTACCAAAACAACTCTGCTTACTTGAATTTTGTTACTTCTAACAAAGTCAACAGAGGTAACAACATTGTTAGTCAAGCTGTTCATAAATCCACAGCAAGCTTTTTCACCAAAGCGTCTTCGGTTGGTTCTTCTAGTGAAGACGTTAATTCTGTTGTTCCCCCTTCGGGCCTTTCAGGAAACAAAGTACCTGATATTTCTCCCTTGGGGGGTACTAAACATGCATCTAACAGGTTCCACAAAGGTGCGACTATTATGCCTGACTCTAATTCAACACCAATGGTGGATAGTAATTTTTTATCTGCTATAGATGACAATCCGGTTGTTAAACCTAAAACTACATCTGTTTTAGGATCAGCATCAGGACATGTTGCGGCTCCTTCTTCTTTTTCCAGCAAGAGACACCAGGTTTCCACCAACACTGTGTTAACCAGGAGCCGAACTTTTCTGAGCTCGCAATCCTCGGGGGAAGAAACTTAGAATCTACACATGATTATTTTAGTATTATTAATTTGACTGACTATGTTTTTTCTCATGATGAAATGAATGTTTTGAAACTTGGGCTCAATTTTGTGCCATATTCTAGAGCTAATTATGTCAGGACAGTTATTGACATCAAGCAGTATGCTAGGAAACTTAATTTGTATTATTTATTGCATGATTTTACTGTTTCAAATCAAGCTTTTATCAAGCCATCTGTGTACTGTCCGAGATTACAGCACACCATTAGGGTTTTTGAGGAAAACTGTATTCAAGACGTTGACTACATGTTACAAAATAGTTTTAATCATCACCAAAATCTTTCTAGTTCTGAAAAGAAAGCCCTTAAAAATCTACAAACCATGGCTAGTAGCTTGAGGTTCATGAAAAGCGATAAGGGCAGTAATATTGTCATTATGAAAAGAGATTTATATATTAAGGGAATTTTGAGTATATTAAACAATAATGACGAGTACGAAATTATTTCCCTTCATGACATCCATCGACGTCAACGTTCAATACATTCCTAATGGAAGGGACATCAGTCACGTTTTGTGTCATTGAAGAACCCCGTTTTGGGATTCCTAAAACTCATAAATCAATTGAGAATCCCCCTTACAGACCAATTGTTTCTTCGCCTCATTCAATCACTGAAGGGTTGGCTTTGGTTATTGACGCTTTGTTGGGTCCCATCATCACTCATGAATCTTCTTATATTCGTGACTCTTGGCACTTTTTGACCAATATTAACCATTTTGTTTCAATGCATGGTTTTGACCCCCAGAGACACATTATGGTTACCATTGATGTTGTGTCATTATATACTTGTATTCCTCAAGAGGAAGGCGTAGAAGCTGTACAAAGTTTTTTGACCACTTATTACTCAGGTTTCACCAACAGTACTGTTTCTCTGATTTGTAGATTCCTAGAGATCATTTTGGAGAATATTTTTTTTCTATTTGAACAGGTTTATTACCGGCAAAAAAGAGGTGTTGCTATGGGGTCTTCAGCTGCCCCTGCTTATGCCAATTTAGTTATGGCACTGTGGGAACATCAGTTTATTCCTTTTTTAGTTAGTAAATATCATGTTTCGTTTTATTGTCGCTTCATTGATGATTTGTTTTTCATTTTCAATGGTGAGCAGTCCACCATTGACACTTTTCTTTTTGACATTAATTCTTTTTCTTCTTACTTAAAATTTGTCACTGGTAGTTATGGAGTAAATGTCAATTTTTTGGATGTGGATCTCAGATGGGACTTTGACGAAGGGAGACTGCATAGTCGCATTTACCGGAAAAAGACCTTTAATAACGGGTATTTGCATCATAGAAGTGGGCACCCCAAACATGTTATTTCCAACATCCCAAGGGGGCAGTTCATCAGGGCAAGTCGCATGACTTCTAAAGATTCTGACTTGCTTCAAGAGTTTGGTTTTATTATTTCTTTATTTCTTGATAGGGGATATCAAAAACCAGATCTAATTCAGACAGCAGTAGACATTTACAAGAAACGGGTTAATCAATATCCACCGTTATTAAGTTTAAATCTGAATAATTTCATTTTTAAAAATAACTCCAGTGAATCATTGAACTCTAACATTATTTGTTCATTAGAGATGAATTCAGATTGTCAGCGTATTCAGAGAATTATTACTAAGAATTGGAGAGTTATTAAGGGGAATGCTGACATCTATGATGTTTTAGGGGACAAACCTTTGTTTGTCCAAAGGAACAATTTTAATTTAAAAAAGATTTTGGAAAAGCATGGTAACGAACCTTGTGGTATTACAACTGATAAGAGGGGAATGAATTGTTGTCACGACTGCAACATGTGTAGGTTCATTTCACCAGGGCCATACATTTCAGTGGCCTCTTTCAACAGGACTTTTCCTGTCCCTGGTTATGTCAATTGTTGTTCCTCTGGTGTTGTTTACATCGCCTTGTGTTCATCTTGCACCGCATTTTACGTTGGTATGATGACTAGGCAGTTGAGAACATGCATCAGAGAACATTTGTACTGTATCAAAACCAGGGACGACACTAATGCCCTTTTTAAACACTCTTTAGACTGTCATTCTTTTAATAAGTTCTTGTTTTCAGTACTTGAAGTTTGTCACAAAGACATGAGGAATGGGGATTTTAAAAATTATTTACTTCAAAGGAAGACTTATTGGCAAGTCAAACTGAAATCGGACCGTCCCCCTGGCCTTAATGAGGCAATTAATGTTAAATGTTTTTTAAAATACCGGAAACTGAGGGTGAACAAAAGTAACGATTTAGTTTGCCTTCACATTGTTTAAGAATGTACTTGTCTTTTTAAGTTGTTCATCTACTAATTTAATCATCACTTACATTTGCATTTTAATTAATTGTCATGGTGATTTTTTATTCATTTAAACTTGTGGTTTTCATGCATTTGTTATTCTGATGAAGTCTGTGGACGAAAGCGGATAATAAAGGAGTATACGCTATTTCTTTGGAGTTTTTTTCGTTGCCTCTACCTTGGTTTTGGTTTTACTAGTTTGTTCTTGGTTCATTTTTTGGTATTTCTAATGTGAAATAATCAAGTTAGTTCTGTCAAAGATAACTAGTCTGACTCTCACCTTCTGGTGGTAGCAAATGTTTCAGTATGACAGATCTTTATGATGAGCAATGAGACTTTTCTTTTTATAAGGTAAAAAAAACAATTCATAGAATTAGATGGGATTTTTCTGTAGCTACGCCCTGTGTCAAGAACTTCCTTTAGATTTAAAGTGGTGAGTGTTGAATCTGTCTGTATAAATCCATCCTTGAGTCTTAGAAGCAATGTGGTGCTCTCACTTTCCTATGATATTTTTTAAAGGAACACAACAGAGGTTATGGAAAACTATGAATGCATTGACTATTATTACTGCAAAGAGCACTTCTTACTGATAACATTGCTATTTGTACAGTTTTAATAGCTTTTGGTGTTCACAAAATATTTACATTTATTTATCTTATGCGTTTAAGTTGATTTTTTTTTCAGAAAATGCTGTTCATACTTGTCCTTAAGCTGCGGTGGTGGTGCTGCGGTAGCGTTATCGCCTCACAGTGAGATGTTGTCCTGTTTGATTCTCAGCTAGAGCGTCTTCTGTGTGGAGACATGCGTGAATGGGCATACCTTCTTTGAAGGTTGTGCGTCAGGGCCAGCAACTCGGCACGTAAAAATCTACTGACAATCATTAGCGGACCGGAGTTCCGCTGTGGCGACCCCTAACCAGGAAAAGCCAAAAGACACAACAACAACAACTTGTCCTTAAGCTGCAGTTACAGAGAGCTGAGATGGAGCACGACATTTTAATTTCATACAAATGCAAAGCTTTATACAAGTTCTAATGTTAATGTAAATAAAACACCATTGTTCTGTTTATAATTTGTGTTATTTTTGTTTATTTTTCAACTTGTGTTTGAATGTTTCATGAGGCAACAACCAACTCTACACCTATCTTTACCTTTAAACCTGTTCCAGCCAATACCATAAAAAGACTACTTCTCAAACTCAAACCTTGTTCCAAAGCAGCTGATAATCTACCCATAGAATATCTAAAGCTAGCAGCTGAAGCCATTGCGTATCCCATCAGCATTCTCATCAACAAATCCATTCTCAAATCCTATGTCCCAAAACTGTGGAAAAAGGAATTTATTCTACCCCTCCACAAAGGCAGCAACTCTACCAATATCTCTATCTTTTTATAGCTATCCTCTCTCCCACCTCTAAGCTCCTTTGAAAGATATATATACATGTACAACTTCTAAGCTTTCTTCTTAAAAAAAACAAATTCAATCATCTACACAGTGTGGCTTTAGACCTGGTCATAGTACTATGACTGTATAAATATCTTTCATAGATGCTGTCAACAATGCCCGAGACTCAGGCAAAATTGTCTCTTCCCTATTTCTTGACCTATCAGAAACATTGGATACAATCTCTTACTCCTAGCTCAGTTCTCAAAAACTGGTCTCCCCCCAACTCTCTGAATTGGTTCTCAAGTTACCTATCAGACAGACAGGAGTCTGTCAAATGGCAGAACTCCCTGTCTTCATACTTTCACAGCTCAACCAGAGTTCCCCAAGGCTCTATATTAGGTCCCCTCCTATTTAACATCTTCATTAATAGTCGTCAGTCTTCATCTAGTAAAGGCTCTCTCATGCAATACACAGATGACACTACTATTATCTGCTCTGCTGATTCTATCTCTCATCTTCAACAAGTCACTCAGCTGGCACTTACCTCCATAGAGATCTTGCTCAGTAACAATCATCCAACACTTAATCCACACAAAACCAAGATAATTCTATTTATTCCTAAGAAAAAAAACTCTCCTAAACAAAGCCCAGTTCACCACAAAGTCTCAAAGCAACACATTAATTGAAGTTATTTCCATTAATTTATTCGGAGTAATAATAGATGAACATCTAAAACTTGACCTGCACATACAACATAGTATTAATAAAGCAGACCAGAAACTGGTAAACAAACCCTGGCTACCACTTATTTACTTCCTTCCCTCATCTATGGTGCCCCATTGCTCACTAATCTACAATTCTCCCTAAAAACTAAGTTTGAAGCATAAACTCCAAACAATTATCCTTGACAGGAAAATACAGCAGTCAGTTGTTCTTTGATGCAAAAATCCAAGTTTAATTCACACAAGCAGCTTCCAAGGTTTAAAATCAAAGCATATGAAGGCACGTAAACGCCCTTCACCAACTCAGCATTTTCGTCTAGTTAAAACAGACTTCATCAGATGCAGACTCATACCAAACTACACATATTTATATCAGTTAATATTTAAACTATCCAATCAGCAACACTAAATAAATAAATGTGATTAAAAAGCTTAATACCCATGCCTTGTCATTTGTAAAATAAAATGTTAAAAACACACTTAAAAGACTTGAACATTTTCATTCCAAATGTTAATAAAACTGCATATTAATAAAAAAATGAATAAATACAACTAAATATTCAACATCACACAATACAATTTTAAAAGACATAAAATTTAAAAGCTTGCATTTAAAATGTTATGTGAACTTATTAGTATTTCTTTGTCAAACGTGCCCTCTAGTGACCTTTAGTGGGAATACACATAAATAGGAAACTTTTCCTTTTGCTATTCATAATTTAGCAGATCTGTTTTAAGTAGTGGGGCAATGGAAACATTATCATTTAAACCAGGGGGCGTCCCAGCGACTAAAGTGATTTGCCACCACAATTCCTTGTATTCAATTTTTTCTTCCCACAATCCGCCCCTTGCTTCCTTTTTTATTTGCTCCACCACAAAAAATAAGAAATTCGCTCTACCACATACCTTGGTGTGCTTATATAGAGCATTTGTTTCTTTTTTGTTTTGTATATCATATTTATGCTGATAGATCCTTCTCCTTAACTTACGCTCAGTTTTTCCTCTATAGAAGGATCTACATTCCACACAGGTAGCCAGGTAACTATTCTAGATGTTTCACAGTTGAAGTAGTCTTTGCCCTCAATCAATCTGTCCCTACTTTCTATAAATACCTGGTCAGTATTTGCTATATTTCCACATTGAGAGCAGCGACCACATTTATAGGTCCCTCTTCTTCTCCTATTCCATTCCTTCCTTTTCCAGTCATTTTCTAAAATAGTCTATAAGTTAAGCAAATTTTTATATACAATTTTGAGGGGTTCCCTAGACACTCCTTCCAGGTCAGTAAAATTAACAAACCTTTCCCATTCAGTTTTTACAACCTTTCTAGCTAAACCACAGAAGGCATTAAATTCCAGTACTAATGCTTTTCCAAAGTTTTGCTCAGAGGTAGCTGTGCATGTATCAACTTCATTAGTATTCTTTCCTGGTATGGGCTTACATTTTCTTTTTCTGCCCTCATTTATTTCTGCCTTTACCCCTCTTATCAACTCAGTGGGATACCCCCTATTCAGAAAACGTTGTTCTAATAATTCACTTTCATGCTGAAAATCCATTTCTGAGGAGGTTGTTCTGCTTCCTCGTACGTACTGGCCTTTCACTATATTCCTTTTATAATGGGGGTGGGTGGGCACTATTATAGTGTAGAAAAGAATTACAGAATGTAGGCTTTCTATAGACCCTTGACTCAAATCTGCCCTGGCTCTTATATAGTTCTATGTCAAGGTATTCAAGTTTCTCTCTGGAGCATTTCTGGGTAAATCTTAAAAAATTACTAGTGTTGTTTATGTAATACAGGAGTTCTCCCAACTTGTGCATAGTCTCAATCCATAAAATTACTATATCATCTAAAAATCTCCTATAAAACATCCAGCACACTGCATATTGGGATCCCAAAACATATTTCTCTTCCCATTTGGCTAGAACAAGGTTGGCATAGGTGGGAGCGCATGTTGCTGCCATCGCAACGCCCTAGATCTGCTGGTAAAATTCCCCTTTAAAAAAGATGAAATTGTACTTCAATACTAATTCCATCAATCCAGTACATGCCAATTTCTCCTTCTGATTTAATTCAGTGTCTTCAGATATTATCTCTTCAAGCATACTCATACCTTCAGTGTATGGCATGTTGAAGAATAAGTCAATCACATCCACTGTAACAAAGGTTAAATCTTCCCTATATAATTCATGCTTAAATTCCCTCAGAAGATCCCAGGAATCTTTCAATATTGCCTTTCTTTTCAACCATATTTTTTTCAATTTGCTGTCCACATATTTTGCTAAGGGAAGTGTTTTGGATTCCTCAGCTGAGACTATCGGTCTTAAGGGAGGGTCCCTCTCAACCTTGTGAGTTTTCGGTATACCAAATATAGATGGTATTCTAGGCTTGTAAACTTTTAAAAATGTAAAAGTTTTGGGATCAATTAAGTCTTCCATTAACATGTCTTCTAAAACTGCAAGCTTTTAAATTTTATATGTCTTTTAAAATTGTATTGTGTGATGTTGAATATTTAGTTGTATTTATTCATTTTTTATTAATATGCAGTTTTATTAACATTTGGAATGAAAATGTTCAAGTCTTTTAAGTGTGTTTTTAACATTTTATTTTACAATTGACAAGGCATGGGTTTTAAGCTTTTTTAATCACATGTATTTATTTAGTGTTGCTGATTGGATAGTTTAAATATTAATTGATATAAATATGTGTAGTTTGGTATGAGTCTGCATCTGATGAAGTCTGTTTTAACTAGACGAAAATGCTGAGATGGTGAAGGGCGTTTATGTGCCTTCATGTGCTTTGATTTTAAACCTTGGAAGCTGCTTGTGTCAATTAAACTTGGATTTTTGCATCAAAGAACAACTGACTGCTGTATTTTCCTGTCAAGGGTACTTGTTTGGAGTTTATAGTTCTTTTTTGTACCTTTGCTGGCTTTTACTTGGCAAGTTTGAAGCATGCTATAACAAAATTCCCAAGTTTGCTACAAACACCAAATATACTACCCATCACTGTACAGTTCTGCTCCCCCTAAATTGGCTTGAACTTCCACACTACCTCTCCTACCTGCAATTGACAACTGCACATAAAATAACCTACAGACCTTTTCTATGCCCTGTCCTACCCTTAGTTCAATATTTAGCAACTACATACCCAAAAGATATCTCAGATCTGAAAATCAGCAACTTTTGCTGGTGCACAAGCCCAACCTTTCGGCTGGTCAACGTCTATAATTTTGCTCTGTAGCCAGAGCCTGGAATTCCTTCCCTTTTACAATTAGAGCTAATCAAGACCTGGCATCTTTTAACACTTCTTTATGGTAGTACCTCTCTTCATCCTGGAACTGCACTTGCACCAAACCTCCACCCTTTAAATCCTGGCTACCTCTGCCTCATGAATATATTCTGAAACCTTTCACTCATCTACTGCAGTGTTCTTTATCTATCCCAACTAACCTTCAAAATGTTTTGAGGCAACCTAACAATTTCTCTTGGAAGAAGTTTAATACACTGTTAGCCATTTTACTTATTTTTGTCTCATTTTGTAACTTAAGATTGTTTTAATTGTAACTATTGACAAATTTAGCTTTACACTTACTTTAACTATTGTAAATTATTTTTTATACCACTGTTAATTATTTGTGTATTTTGTGGAGCTTGTAATAATTGTTAAAAACTTGTCTATTTCATATTTTTTGTGGAGCTTTTCTCCCCAGGCTTCTGCTGAAAATGGGCTCTTACTAGCCCAGTGGGCCAACCTCATAAACAAATGCCAATAAATAAATAAATATTGGTATCCCACAATCCCATTGGAGTAGGTGTGGTCATGTTATTATGTATGCATGTTTTATGTTAATTAGCATCCATATTTTCAGCCAATTGTACCTACATTTCATGGGCCTTTATCCAGATATTTGATGTCTCCAGGTTGGCTTTATGTAAATTTTCAATTTCCTTATAAAGGATTATGATTGGGTATTTGATTGTAACTGCATTATTATATGTCGGATACATGGATGCCAAGAATTTCACCTTGAGAGCAAAGCTTTATCTCCGCCATGTACTACTGGTTACAGAAAAAAAATTAAAAAAAAAATTAAAAAGTATAAAAGTGTGTTATCGGCTATGAAAGCTAGTAAAGCCCTTAGTGAGCACTGTCAGACAGTAGTGGACACTTGTCAGGTTTACCATTAGTTGGTGGGACAAAGGATTAAAAAGCAGGGAAGAGTTGTTAAACACTGCTCTAATTCACCTAAAGTATTAACAGAACAAGTTTTGCATCAATATGCATTTCTGAAGAATTACAGTTTTGACATTCTCTTTTTGGCATTTTTGACAGACTACAATTCTCAGTGGTTTACCAGAAAATCAGATCTATTTAGTAGGCGCAGGGCAGCATATGAGATGAATTCAAGGACAGCTGAGAGACATACACAGCAGGCAGAAGCAAAGCAGTTTTACTTCTCCTGCTGTTGTTTGTTGGCTGGCACTGAGTAGTATCTAGTGACTAGCATGACATCCAGTATTAACAGTGCTTAGAAAGTGTCTAACAATTGTTAAGCACCTTTCTAAGTGCTGTTAACATTGGGTCTCATTCTAGAGTAGCATTTAACTTTTTCCTGATATTGTAGAGTAATTACAGTGCTCCATGCATTACAATGTTTTTTCAGTTCCTAAGAAAATTGAGGAATGTTGTTTCCTCTTTCTCAGACACAGCGATAAGTGAATAAGTGTAGTAGTAGTAGTATAAACATATACGAAACACTTTCCTAAATAATAGTATGCTGTGGTTACTAATAACTCCCACCACCTTCAGCGTTATTCACCTATGGACACACCAGCGTAGGTGAAGGTAATGGCCCACCCACCCATCCTATGAGTGGTGACCACACTATCAGGGTAAAGATTATATGCATGGCACAGCATGACCATACCCTATGAGAGCTACAATGCCTACTCCACAGATGTGGATTGGTGTCCTACCATATTGTGTGTACCACCACAGCCCTGCTATTCCTACTCAGAGCAAAAGTCACATTTCCCCATACTCTGCATGCACTGTTCCACGAGGCTCATGGCAGCACCAGTAATACATAGCATAACCAGGGCATGCTACATTTATGACTATAGTCTTTTGGCTGGCATATATCATAGTATTTGTCCATCACATTCTGACAGGGTTAAGGCCACTGGACTGTCTGCCATTGCTATATCATTATTGGCATGGTCAGCATGTTCCCCTGCAACCTTTGTATAGATTGTCATGCTTGCCAAGCTTTACTTTGTCACTTTTGCCATAAGACATGATAGTAGATGCATTCTCCCCCTTTACCTTTCATGGTTTCTTGCTGTCACTCAGCTAGCCACATGCATTGTACTCCCAGATACCCATAGGTAGCATGGGTAATATCCACAAGTCTTAATACCCCCTTTGAACCCACTTCCTGCAACTGCACCATATCCTGTAGTGTATGTAGTAAGATGAACCACCCATATCATCACTGCATACCTAAGGTTTTGTCTTTCAGTAGCTACCTATATGCCTGATAGTTATACTCAGACCTGACACTACTTTTATGTCTCTCTGTCTCTCATTCTCACTCTCATATCCCTCCTTTATATGCTTATTTGATGTTTGTTGTTTTATTTGTCTTTATATAATTACTATTTTATGCAGTACCAACCACAGCTGTTTCTGTGGTGCACTAGTGGTCATGACACTAACAACCTCCCCTGCATTCCCCTGCTAGGTCTCTATTCACCTCCAGGGTTGCTTCTCCATACGGTGACATAGGTCATTCAGTAGGGATGAACTTCAAGGTTCTATAGTGACCTCCAGTGTTGTCTCACCAAGGAGGGTGTCATACACGCTGGAGATATGTGGCAGGAGCTGGAGGAGGTAATGATGGCAGCGGTGAACCAGCAGCTTGACACCTGCACTGCCTGCCTGGACATTGCTATCTGGCCCTGTCCAATGTACTGACAGAGAAAGAACTAGCAGTGAGCACAGTTTTGGAGGGGAATGACCACTGGCTTGGTGCTGTCCTAGACAGCATGAAAGGCAGCATCGTGTCACATTATTCCCCATCATGATGTTCCTCATCCATGTGTTCCACTTCCCTTCCCTGCTTGTGGCCCAACCCTTCCCATCATGAAATATCCTCCTCGTGTCTGTATATGCATCATCCCACTGTACACCTCCCTTGCTGTTGTTTTGTCCATGTTCTTTTTTTGTCTGCCTCTGGTACTAGACCTATACTATCTTTCCTTCTCCCACAAAAATGGGCACCTATCCCACAAATAATATACCCTTTTTACCCACCCTATACCAGTCTTTCATTCCCTGTGTCTTTCTGTGTGTTCATCTGCTTGCTCTTCTCCCTTTCTGACTGTCCTTTTCTTCCATTCCCTCTCCATGAAGAAGAATAACATTGGTAGAGGCTTGCTGGGAGGTACTTATGGCTGTTATCAGTTTTTGTAGGAGTATGACATTGCACGTGTAAATGCAAATAATCGTGTGTATGCTCCATGCATGCTACTAGGATTCATGGCTCACATGATCATCATTACAGTATGCTTCTCTACTAGTGATTGGTGACATCACTATACAGATTGATTAATTAGTTAATCATTATTGTGTTACAATCTTTAACATTGTTAATTCGATTTGAGCTGTGTCAAGCAGCTTTATCTGTGGGAGTTTGATACTATGTGACCACATAAGAAATGTTTCTGAACTCCAGGGATTTTGTCAGTGCTATTATGGCAGGGTCAGGTCTTTCTGATTTGGTAGCATTTCCTACAGGTTTAGCGACTGCTTATGGATGCCAGTCTGTGTACTTCCAGTAAAAATTATGTAAGCACTTCTGCCTTACTGATTTTTATCGTTAATATATGTTTTTGTTTAATGTATTACACAATTTTCCATTACCTAACAAGGAAGAACTTGCATTTTAGTTCCAAGTTGAGCTCTCTCTGACAGTTGCTGAGGTAACAGATTCTGCGTTTCCATTTTTTTAATATTGCTACCGAGTACTATTGGAGCTGGGTTAGCATATTGTTACTTAATTACATATATACAAATATTTCAAGCACAGGTATTAATGCCCTTCTAGCCTGCCAATATACCAAAACAGATGCTCCCATAATAAGCATCCAGGCTGTTATTAAAAATATCTAAACTAGTGCTTGCTTTAATATAATTTAGTAGTCTGTTCTATGCATCAGCTGCTCTGTCAGAGAACCAGTCGGTACACTTCTCATTCCTGTAGAATTTTCTACATAGATTGTCTGATGATTCTCTGCTACTTTTTGATAACTCCAAACATTCCCAGATGTTGTTGTCTCTAAATGCCCTATATACCTGAATAAGTTCTCCTCTTAAATATCTGTATGAGACCCTGTACAAGTTTAAATATTTTAGTTTTCATAATAACTTACATTTTTGTATCCATGGATGCCCTTGGTAAATTTCTGTTGTACTCTTTCCAGTTTACTCATGCTTGTTTTCTTATAGGGTTTCCATTTGTTATTCCATACTCACGTTTGGGTCTAATGTAATTAACAAACAATGACTTCATAATTTCTGATTTCCTAGACTTTGTAAATATTTTTATACAACCTATAATTTTATAACCATCATTAACCAATTGGTTGATATGATTAGAAAAACTCAAAGCTGGATCTACCCATATAAATCTACAGTTTCAATCACTGTATGCTGTATTAAATATTCACCTTTCAAAATCTCATATGCTTAGTTTTTGATGTATTTTTCAGTATATTATTCTCATGTGCCCAAATGGTCAATTTAGTCAAGTTGTTTTGCAGACATGCCCTATCTGTAACACATCAGTTTATACAATTTCAGGTCATCTGCATAGACTGTAGAACACCTTGGATGAAAAAGATAGGTCTGAAAGATACAATGTAAACAAGTAAGGGCCTAGGGCAGAGCCCTGTGGGACAGTCTGACTAACCAATTATTTCATCTGTCCAGTTGCTGTGTGTTACTTGCCATGTCCAATTTGTAAGCCATGCAGCTATCTGTCTTATCAAGAGTAAATCAATTATGTTGTGAATAATGTGTTCTGTTCAATTACACTGCTGGTGTTAGACTTACACTTCTCATTAAGCTATTGATTTCTGACTGCTTATGCAAGCAAACAGTACATAACATTTAATGACACAGAAAACATTAATTAGCTGATTAATAGGCAGCACAATGCCTATGCAGTAAGATCATTGCTACAAAGTTTTATATTCTCCCCCATGTCTGCACAAGTTTTATCTGGGTACTCTGGTTTCCTCTCACATCTCAAAAAATAAATGCTGCTGGACTGGCTACAACATATGGACATCTGTATATCTATATATGTCATTATAAACACTCTGTTGAATTAAAACTACACTGAAAGCTAAGTAATCAGCACAGAACACCCAGACTGCAATAATGTTACACTGCTAAGCCACTGTAGCTGTTAAATTCAAAAACAAGAAAAAAAGAACTACAATTAACATGTAGCCAGTTTTGTCAGCAGTAATGTTTTTTTATTACTTAGTTCTGTTTAGTCTTTTATTTTACTTTTATTCTTTTAATTTATTTTATTTTCATTCTAATAAGAATAACATTAATTACTGGGGAGACTGATACAGGGGGGCAGTGTTTTTCTTGGGCGGCATATATATATATATATATATATATATATATATATATATATATATATATATATTGATTTTTGTGAGTAGAGTTTGCAAAGCAATTTTTACATTGGTAGACTACATTTGAACTTGTTAGACTTCATTTCTATGTCCTTGATTTCAATTTGTGCAGTTGTTTTTGTAGAGTTTGTGTGTGTATCTTTGTAATATACAGTGAACATTGCATCGTTCCTCCTGAATGAAGATAAATGAGTTATAATGCATGACACTGGTGGAGTGGAGGTAAATACTTCAGGATGTACACAGAGTGGTGATAAATAATTGATAATGTGGATTGACCAGAAAAACAGTCCTGAGAGATAATAAAGCACAACTTATGTAGAAGTCATAACTTAAAAGGCACACTGAACTGTTTCTGATTTTAAATACAACTTAATGATGAAGTATGCAGGATGAAAAAATACACATATTTCAATGCCTGGTCTAGCTTTCCTCCACATGTTTTTTATTCTCGAGCCTAATTTTAAAAGTACTGCTTGAACCAGATTGTGTTAAATATATACCAACATGTGGAAGATTGTACATACTTTTATTTGTTTCTACATTACATTTGTATTATAAAGACAGCTGGAAAATTATGCTGACTAGAAAGAAGTCTGTCCTGCTAAGCATATAAATCTAAAAATATATAAATTCACTACAGGAAGTTTCTGAATAATCTATATGTTTGGTTTCTGTTTGCATCTGATTTTAGATAGTTAACTCTAAGGATTAGTTAACTAACATACATATAATAAAAGCTAAATATTATGAAATACCTGGAGTTACTTAAGATGCCTCTTTAATGATTTGATTTGCATGTCTTTTGGGAGCAATGTCTTTATTTTTAGCAGCAGCAATCATTCAGCAAATGGTGACATTACATTGTAGAACTGTATTTGATGTTCTGACAATCAGAAGGTCATGGGTTTTATCCGCACACCAGGGACTCCCATTCCTATGTTAATGTTTTACTGTCCTGCAGCATGGCAGGGTTGCTCTTCTCCTGAAGTGTTGTACTTTGGTTGAGACATTTAAATGAGGCTATATTTGCCTGAGTTAGTGATAGCACAGATGGATATTAAAAATCCAATGCACTTGATTATGAAGTCTAGCTAAAGGTCCTGCAGCCACTAAAGATACAACCCTGGATCTCTACCCCTTTCCCTTGTATGAAGGAACCATAGGCTCTGTGAGACTGATGATCTCTTGACTCCCTTTAACGTCGAAGAGCTTCATCTGGATAATCTTCTTTGTATCAGCATAGCATGGCATCAAATCAGAGTGCTACAATGGATAAGGATTGCCATGCAAAGTAGAGATTATGACATTGTATGAGCTGTACTGAATATGTTAGTATCATGTGTAATTATTTTGAGTGGAATAAAATAGCTGAACATGCAGAAAAATGGAAACCTTTAGATAAAAATTTGAATACATTTAGAGCTGCAAAATCAGTCAGGTAATAAATAACAAAACATTCTTTGTGGATTCAACTAGACTAAGGCTTCTAATTTTTTTCCCCAGGTTGTTCACACCCATGGAATGGACAGCTCTGTGAAACAACTAATAGACAACCTGGATATCTATGTTCTACCAGTATTTAACATTGATGGCTACACATTTACTTGGACTGGTGTAGGTATCATCTCATTGTATGTGTGTAAAGATCTATTGTTACAAAACTGCTTTGCTATTATATTGGTCATTTAATTATTACGAACAGCCTATGTATCTTCGCTAGTTTTCTCTGTTCAGCCAATATTTGGAAAAATTAGGAGATATTTCTCAACTGGATACTACTAATGTATAAAACGCAAAACAGAAATAAACTGAGAAGTGATTCATTGAATGTATTAAATTCATGTGTTAATGTGCCCCATCAACCAATCCAGCCCACATGCAGATATAACCTATTTTTATGTGGTGCTACTTTGAAATACTAGAGCTATTTATAGTTAGTTGTAGAGTATAGGGAGCCACGCATTAACTATAGCCTCCACATAGGCTTTTTACCATGAGAATGGAGGACTGCAACAGCTATCCCAATACACAAGTGTCAGCTGGGCACATATCCCTATATAACTCACTGGATTGTCAGCGGATTCACAGACAGGACCCATGAAGTCAGGATTGGTAATATCACCTCCAATAAGAGGCTTGGTCACCAGCAGGATTTTCAGGGCTTTATGCTGGGACTGCTTCTATTTGGCATCTACTTCGTAGAGGTAAAGGTTAATGTTCAGGGTCTTTGGCTGAGTAAGTTCACAGATTACTGGTAATTTGGAGCTATTATAAATTCCTGCCTGACACAAATATCATACAAGAGAGACTAACACAGACAAATGACTGGTGAAAAAGTTACAGACTAAAACTCAATGCCAAGAAATGCATTATAGTGCCTTTTGAGAAAGCTGCCACCCAAACTAATTATTCCATTGATAAGACACTCCTAACCGACAAACTGGTAGTCATGGATCTGGGAACATATGTGGACAGTAATCTGACCTCTGACATGTCACCAAGGTGGTAAGAAAATCATTCTATGTCATCCAATTTCTAAGTAAGAGCATGGCATCCAGGTTCAAGGAAGACCTAGTGCCACTTTATTCACCCATTATCAAATCCATCATTGAGTATGATGCCCCCTTTAGCATGTACCTGACCAGACATATGCAACAGTCAGAATGCCCACAAAAGTTCCTTACCAGTAGAATCCAGGGTATAAACACATTTTCCTATATGGATCACCTTACAGCTCTGTCTCTATACCCTGTACACTGTCTCTTGCAGGTTAGAGGCAATCTATGCCTGGCATACAAGACATTCTCAGATCCATCTCTGATAGACCTTTTGCACAACCACAAAACAAGCACTATCAGAACCACTAGATCCAAGGACTTAAATTTTAGATAAAGAAGACATGTTGGTGAGACAGATATGCATCTCAGAGGATCCTCGTGCTCTGGAATAGGTTCCCCATCTATGTGACGCAGAGTCCATCCCTAACCCGATTAGGCACAGCCTTGAACAATGGATGGGAAATTGGAAATTCACCCCAAGTCTCTTTCCCATGTCCCTGATAGACAGAGGCAGTCATGCCCAAACTAACATACCCCCACCACATAACCTCTAGAAACTTCCTAACTAACATATTCCCTCCTAATAAATGCCAATGATAGATAGGAACAAAATTGAGTTGGATTGCACAGCTAGGCTTATAAAGGCCCTGGTTGTCATTAGCCTACTGCATACCTATGAACCTATGAACTCTTGTTCAGGAGGGATTAGGGGCATGTCCACCCAGCTTAGTCCATTTTCCCTGATGAAGGACTTGGAGAGAAGAATTTGGTAAATTGTACTTCAGGTGACTCCCAGTTAGGTTATCTGTAACAGATTCAATTATCATGCCTTATTTTCCAATAATAACTCATTCACGTGTTTGTTACTATTTTCAAGATTAAGGAATTCATCAGTTTTCTTTGGTAAGAAGCAAAGAAAAGCAATATCCAGCACAGATAGGTATAGACAAAATAAGCAGCATGTGTCAAGGGCCCATGTCCATGTTTCAGGATATGTGGATAACAGATTTACAGAATGCAGAATACTCCTTAAAAGGTGGTATCTAGTAAGACATTACAAAAGTGATAGACATCTCATCACGTGATACTTTCCCTCATCTCCAAAAGAAGTTCTTAAAGTTGTTCTTGAGATCTCTATAGCTATATATCCCTTTGCATTTTAATTAACATGCCCTTAGGTATTTTTGGAGAAATCATACTACATGCTAAGTTGCAAAAAGTTGCTAAGGAATTTCAAAAGCATTATTTTACTAAACTTTACATTCCTGAAACATAGCATCTCAGAATGTGTATGTACATGAATGGATGTTTTTGTGACTGTGTAAAAACCTAAGTACTACTTCACACTGACTATATAACTTTAGGGAAACACTGTCCCATCCATAACACTCTATTATCTTTACATCCAGCAAAATGCTCAGTATTAGTCTGGTGAAGGAAGGCACTTCTGATATCAAACTGGACCAGTTGACCTTTTACACCAGTGGCCTTGCTTTATAAAGAAGAAAGAGAAAACATAATTGTTAGAAGAAAAATACATACAGAGGCAAGGAATATTACAAAGACAACTGGAGGAATTCAATAAAGCCTACATGGATTGATTTTCCATGTAGGCATAGTGGCACAGAGCTTACATGGAAGTAAGTAGTCGTGTGATCCAATAAACAGAGCTGAGGGGCATGCACGGAAGTGTCCGTGGCATGCAAACCACCTCATAAGCAGGTGAATTGCATGCAAATGAGGGTATGGAGCAATCCAGCAAGCATATAGGCAGTCGTGCAGATCTCATGTTGGTGTCAGAAATGTACGCGGAAAATTTCCATGTACAAGAAACTAAAAAGTGAACAGGGGCTGTAAATGCCCAGTTAGAAGGTCAGAAATAGCGTAGCAGGCAGGGTTCCTATCACGTGATCGAAAACTGTAAATGGGGAACGCGTATTGAGTGAACCCGATTGGTTGAAACGTTGTGCGCGTAACATGGAAATTGCTGTAGGGAATATTATCCCTTTACTTCAATGCAGTGCGATCCCGGAGTAGGGATATATAAGTAGCGGGGGTGTGGGGGTGCAGGGGAGCTTGCCCTCCTGCCTACAGTGTTTAAGTAAGTATAGTTTTTTATTTTTATTTTTTTATTATATTTCTGAAATTTCAAACATCGCTCATATGGTGTCGACCATATTGTGTCCGATGTTTGAAACTTTCAAAAATATAATATAGACCCTAGCAGGCACAGGTATGTGCAAAACTATGCCGTTTGTGTCCAAAATGTGACAGGAAATAATTTAAAATAATTATTTTTTTTAATACCCATATTATGTTTGTGTGGTGCGCAGCAGAGCACAAACATGCCATTATGAAAAAAAAATATTTAAAAGTTTAAAAATGAAAACTAATAAATATGTGACTATAATGCATTTTAGGGCCTTGCATGGAGTATATACAATGGTAGATTTCTATGGTTGTTAAGGAGGCAGGCCCTGGAATAGTGTAGTATCCAAGTTGTGTGCATGGATCTGTATGCAAATGAGCTGGGGTTACTGAATATCAAAAATGGGTTACCGTGCCCACAGATAAAATCCATGTAGCCCCAGAACCATGTTGGTGTCCACAGGAGAGTTAGCTGACATCAAAAAGAGGGTGTGTCACTATATGTTTAAGCACATTGGAGCTGAGTGGCACCTGTTACTGCATGCCTCGGCTAAGTAGGAGGGCGTGTCCAGTGCTGCTAAGCTTTATTTAGCTTCGGTACATGTGTTTTTGCTAGTATGAGAGTTTTCGCGCGGTGCGCCACTGTCTGGGTCTGCCATCCATGGGAGTGTCTCTATTGACTTCTGAGCATTGTTTACACCAGCGGCATGGGGTTGAGTGCCTTTCCGCAGTGCTTAGCAGGGAAAGCAGTTAAAAAAAAGGAAAAAAAGAAATTGCCTTTGAAAGCCAGTCATGTATACATTACTGATAACCCCTGTTCCACTTACACTGGCCAATTCAAACCCCTCAGTGATGTAACTGGCATATGGAATGCATCATAGTTAGCCAATCACACAGGCTGCATCTGCAGCAGAGCACTATAAAGTATGCATACACTCTACAATCTGATTTTTCCCCCATACTCTGCATCATTGGAGTACAGACTTGGGAATTTTAACTGAGAGAATGGTAGAGGCTGCTGCCGGTCTGCTACATCTGTATGTACCAGATGCTGGGGTCACCGCTGATGCTGATAATAGGCCTAGACTGAGAAGGAGAAGAGTGTTCAGGCCCAGGGTAACCTTCCAGGAGCTACATGAGCTGGAGATTGTAGAGTGCTACAGGGTGGACAGGGGCATACTACAAGAACTCACCGAGCTCTGCTGCCCGCAACTCAGACCCAAAGCCAACAGACAGGAACCCACCCCTGTGGAAACAAATGTATGTTTAGCCTTTAGAATACTAGCTACAGGTACATTTCAAAAAACAACTGGGGACATGATGGGGGTCATACAGGCATCAGCATCCATGGTACTCCTCCAGTTCCTGGCGGCCATGCAAACACATGCTAGTGAGCACATTTATTTACCCCATACCCCTGAGGAGAGGGCTAGCAGTATGAGACTCTTCCACCATGTAGCACACTACCCTGAGGTACTGGGTGCCATAGACTGCACTCATGTACACATCAAAGCACCGCCCAGTGAAGAGGGTAGAGTCTATGGCAACCACAAGGGGTATCACTCCATCAACTGATTATCATGAATGTGCTGGCAGCCCTGGCAGTTATCATGACTCCCATATCCGGCATGCATCACAGCTATACCAGATATTTGCTAGAAGGAACATCCCATACGTCCATCTAGTGGGGGATGCTGGCTGCACACTGGAACCGTGGATGATGACACCTATCAGAAATGCACACACACCCACTGAAGAACACTATAATGAGGCACATGCACAAACTTTGAGATGATAGAGCATGTGTTTGGACTGCTCAAGTTATGGTTCCGGTGCCTCAATATATCTGGTGGAGCCCTGCAGTACTCTCCAGCCACATGTGCACAGATGTTCACAGTGTATGCCATGCTACACAATATGATCTTGTGGAAACAGCTGCAGCAGAATCAGCAAAGGAAAGAGATACACACACCCCCACCATTCCTAGGTCCCCATAGCCACACCCAAAGGGGAACTAGGAGGAGGAAATCCATGAGGTGCTCCCTGTAGGCAGATGTAGGTGTGCCCAGTATTCCCTGTCCTTGGCCAAGAGACAATGCATAGCACATGCACTGACAACCTAGGGCCCTAGGGACTGACATCTCACTCCAACTCACATACATTTATTAAAATTGATGCCAGGCAATGCGCACAACCTGTGCCTAATCAAGTGTTGGCTGTGTACTGCATGCACCAGACAGAGTCAGCCCTGAAACACAGGTCTCACAACTACTGCATTTGCAAGGTAAGTCATTCTCCTATACAATACATGTATGGGGTACTAGATTATGGTGCATACATATGAACCTGCTGAATGTATGCAAGGGAATAGACTGGGCTACTGGGCAACGTGAACAGATCTAACAGCCACTTGGGACAACAGGTACTCTGTCCAATTCTGATTGCCCCATAATATTCAGTAGGCCGTATGGCTGGAAACCCCACTGCATTGTCAAGGCAAATACCAAACAGTGAGGTCATAGGACAGATGCACAACTGTCAATGCCAGAGTCCCTTACCCCCAACACATATGTGTTCCCATACAACTGCAGTAACAGAGTATGTTTGCAAGGATATATCAGAAGACCTCACATTTCCAGGGCTGTAACATACAACCTGGCCACATATTTTACCCACAAAATGCAGGGGTACAGTGTATGTGTGTATGCTGCTGATAGTGTGAGGAATTAACCCTCTCTCTCTCTGTTGGCTTGTGTGGCTCACTGGCTAAGGACATTAGCATGGGTGATGATGTTGATGGTTTGAAGCTGGCAGCATCTACAACTTTTGTATGTGAGTTACTCATATGGTAGTGGTCCCATGGACTGTCATAATGCTGCAATCTGTTTTGGCAAGACAGCTGGACAAAGCCAGAGAAAATGGGGGGACAGAGGGCCAAACCTACAAACAGACATTATAGATGCTCTGAGTAATCTAGAAGGTGGCTAGTATAACAGCAGGTTGCAACAGGTCAGATTAGCTGCAGGATATAAAGGCCATCACTTAAATGGCTCAGTAGTTACAACACTTTAGTGCCTGCATTGTACAGTATAGTATCAGAAAACCACAACTGTATGAGGAACAGAGCAGACATAGGGGGCAATAGGCTGGACATTCTGCAAAATATGTACAGAGAGAGGTATTCAAACTGCCACCATGCATGTGGTGCTACAGTATGTACCCCAGTTACATTAAACCACTCAACCTCTTCCAGCAACAGATCTGGCCAAAGCCATGAATATCAGTGGGAAAAAGGCCCAAAAACAGAGGCAAGTGTTAAATATTGCACTTACAAACATAAAGAATTGATAGAATAACAGGCCTTGCATTATCATAAATCTCCTGAAGTATCTGCAGTCTGAATCTCAAATGTCTGTCATTATTTCCATACATCAATCTTTAATGATTTTCACTAATGTGCCAGAAAACCACAGTGCTTTGTAGCATGGACCAAAGATGTGAGGCAAATATCTGGACATTATGTGCAAATCCCTACAGTTGAT